>NC_134405.1:25574552-25735866 GCF_038048845.1 Mixophyes fleayi | reverse complement strand
TGAAGAGCAAGTCATGCCTGACACTTGCCTAATACCAGTGATAACAACAACTGTATGTGTCACTACCCAAAGAGAGGAGACAAAGTCTGGACCAGATGGGCTTCCTGAGACCAAGGTTTCAGCAGGGTCTTTGACAAAAAGACTGCAGAGAACTTGCAGTGGGATTTCATCGTGGAGTCAAAGACCAGGGCAGAGTTATATTTCATGTAAAGATACACGGTTCCCAAACACCCTGCATTGACTATCAGGGGTTCAACTAAATTATTATCAATAATCAGTATCCCTTCTCACTGATCTTTCAGCAGAGTGCCTAGAAATGGACCTGGAGAAGGTCTTTGGAGTGCTTGTTGGGCTGATGCCCACCCAGAGGAATCAAGGCAATCCACAGGTTTGTGGGGTTTAGCAAATACTACAGACATTTTAACCTAATTTCTTAAGAGTTTTTAGCCTTATTACCACCTTGACCAAATAGGGGATTCCTAAGGACACATAGTTCCGCAGGTACAATAGGCTTTTGACATCTTGAAACTTCTTTTCATCTCAGCACCCATCTTTCGGTAACCTGGCACCAGCCTGGCCCATACCCTTGAAGTTGATGCATCTGAGAGTGGAGAAAAAGCTGTGTCCTCCCAGACCTATGACAAGGATGTCATAAGTATGGATTGTTGGTTGCTCAGA
This sequence comes from Mixophyes fleayi, assembly GCF_038048845.1. NCBI lineage: Eukaryota > Metazoa > Chordata > Amphibia > Anura > Limnodynastidae > Mixophyes > Mixophyes fleayi. The sequence goes on along the minus strand of NC_134405.1, from coordinate 25,735,188 downwards.
ACAACTCAGATGTTTTCATGGAACACCCTGATGCAGGACTCCATGGGGCAATTCCCTTTCCATTTTAATGCTGGTTTTCGCCCGGTGGTCATCCCAACTTCCCATGCCCCCTGGGATGTTCCTTCTGCAGACAAGCATGTGCATGGTGTGTTGGAAAGGCTGCAGCTATGGCTGAATATGGTATTAGCTAAAATAGATTGATGATGGGATGGGCCAGTGTTCTCAGTGGGCAATAAAGTGTGGCTCTCCGCACACATTTTTTCGCTAACGATACTGTCATTGAAACTGAGGACTAAGTACATTGGTCCACGCAATTGGAAAGAATAAATCTGATTGCATACAGGCCAATGCTACCACATTCCTTCTGGGGCCACATGGTTCTTCATGTCTACTTTCTAAAACTGGTTGTGGAGGACTTGTTTCCAAGACAAAATTGGTTCCTCCTGCTTCAGTAGAGGGCCACCAAGAGTAAACAATCACCTCACCGACCTCATCATGCAGCTATAGAAGAGAACTCCTAAAAAATGTGCACTGTATGGTATCTGGCCCCAGAGTGACTCCTTTGCATGTGTTCCCATGCTGGAAACAATGTGACCAAATTGGTGGTCATGTGTAATACTTATTCTCCACTGGAACAAATTCTAGTCTGTAGTCTTCAATATTGTAGAGTTATGTTCCAAACTTTTATTTACCCCTATATACCACATTGATGAATACACATAACACATATAGGTTGCGCAGCAACGTACTTGATTGCACTACCTACTCTTGGTAATGTAAGTTAGAAAAGGTGGGCTCATCCGGATTTGAACCCGGGACCTCTCACACCCTAAGCGAGAATCATACCCCTAGACCAACGAGCCAGAATGAAAATATTAGTTCTAACCATGTTCGGTGGAGTGTCCTTTATTAACCACCGCACCCCTGACTGCAATTGCAAGAGCTGGTTACCATCACATGTCAAATGTAATCTGGCATACTGTGGGTAACAAGCCTTCACCAATGCCAGCTCTAGGCACAGTCAAAGTTCATGAAAAGAATCAGCTGTGCTCCAAGAATGTCATATAATGATATATCACTCTGTAGTACACTACCTACACTTGGAGATGTTTAGAAGAAAGAGAAAAAAAAATCAGAACCTTCCGCACCCTAAGCAACAATCATAACCCTAAACCAAAAAACCAGCCTGATCTTGTTTGGTTAATCCTTTTAAAAAATGTAGGAAAATGATCCCAGATCTAGATCATCTATTTTTAGAATTTCATGACTATCCACACTTCGAAGAGCACTATCATACTGGGTTACCCCTGGATATACATGCACAAACAAGTGATTGATTGAAGAGCAAGTCATGCCTGACACTTGCCTAATACCAGTGATAACAACAACTGTATGTGTCACTACCCAAAGAGAGGAGACAAAGTCTGGACCAGATGGGCTTCCTGAGACCAAGGTTTCAGCAGGGTCTTTGACAAAAAGACTGCAGAGAACTTGCAGTGGGATTTCATCGTGGAGTCAAAGACCAGGGCAGAGTTATATTTCATGGTAAAGATACACGGTTCCCAAACACCCTGCATTGACTATCAGGGGTTCAACTAAATTATTATCAATAATCAGTATCCCTTCTCACTGATCTTTCAGCAGAGTGCCTAGAAAATGGACCTGGAGAAGGTCTTTGGAGTGCTTGTTGGGCTGATGCCCACCCAGAGGAATCAAGGCAATCCACAGGTTTGTGGGGTTTAGCAAATACTACAGACATTTTAACCTAATTTCTTAAGAGTTTTTAGCCTTATTACCACCTTGACCAAATAGGGGATTCCTAAGGACACATAGTTCCGCAGGTACAATAGGCTTTTGACATCTTGAAACTTCTTTTCATCTCAGCACCCATCTTTCGGTAACCTGGCACCAGCCTGGCCCATACCCTTGAAGTTGATGCATCTGAGAGTGGAGAAAAAGCTGTGTCCTCCCAGACCTATGACAAGGATGTCATAAGTATGGATTGTTGGTTGCTCAGAACAACTCAGATGTTTTCATGGAACACCCTGATGCAGGACTCCATGGGGCAATTCCCTTTCCATTTTAATGCTGGTTTTCGCCCGGTGGTCATCCCAACTTCCCATGCCCCCTGGGATGTTCCTTCTGCAGACAAGCATGTGCATGGTGTGTTGGAAAGGCTGCAGCTATGGCTGAATATGGTATTAGCTAAAATAGATTGATGATGGGATGGGCCAGTGTTCTCAGTGGGCAATAAAGTGTGGCTCTCCGCACACATTTTTTTCGCTAACGATACTGTCATTGAAACTGAGGACTAAGTACATTGGTCCACGCAATTGGAAAGAATAAATCTGATTGCATACAGGCCAATGCTACCACATTCCTTCTGGGGCCACATGGTTCTTCATGTCTACTTTCTAAAACTGGTTGTGGAGGACTTGTTTCCAAGACAAAATTGGTTCCTCCTGCTTCAGTAGAGGGCCACCAAGAGTAAACAATCACCTCACCGACCTCATCATGCAGCTATAGAAGAGAACTCCTAAAAAATGTGCACTGTATGGTATCTGGCCCCAGAGTGACTCCTTTGCATGTGTTCCCATGCTGGAAACAATGTGACCAAATTGGTGGTCATGTCCAATACTTATTCTCCACTGGAACAAATTCTAGTCTGTAGTCTTCAATATTGTAGAGTTATGTTCCAAACTTTTATTTACTCCTATAGAACACATTGATGAATACACATAACACATATAGGTTGCGCAGCAACGTACTTGATTGCACTACCTACTCTTGGTAATGTAAGTTAGAAAAGGTGGGCTCATCCGGGATTTGAACCCGGGACCTCTCACACCCTAAGCGAGAATCATACCCCTAGACCAACGAGCCAGAATGAAAATATTAGTTCTAACCATGTTCGGTGGAGTGTCCTTTATTAACCACCGCACCCCTGACTGCAATTGCAAGAGCTGGTTACCATCACATGTCAAATGTAATCTGGCATACTGTGGGTAACAAGCCTTCACCAATGCCAGCTCTAGGCACAGTCAAAGTTCATGAAAAGAATCAGCTGTGCTCCAAGAATGTCATATAATGATATATCACTCTGTAGTACACTACCTACACTTGGAGATGTTTAGAAGAAAGAGAAAAAAAAATCAGAACCTTCCGCACCCTAAGCAACAATCATAACCCTAAACCAAAAAACCAGCCTGATCTTGTTTGGTTAATCCTTTTAAAAAATGTAGGAAAATGATCCCAGATCTAGATCATCTATTTTTAGAATTTCATGATTATCCCACACTTCGAAGAGCACTATCATACTGGGTTACCCCTGGATATACATGCACAAACAAGTGATTGATTGAAGAGCAAGTCATGCCTGACACTTGCCTAATACCAGTGATAACAACAACTGTATGTGTCACTACCCAAAGAGAGGAGACAAAGTCTGGACCAGATGGGCTTCCTGAGACCAAGGTTTCAGCAGGGTCTTTGACAAAAAAGACTGCAGAGAACTTGCAGTGGGATTTCATCGTGGAGTCAAAGACCAGGGCAGAGTTATATTTCATGGTAAAGATACACGGTTCCCAAACACCCTGCATTGACTATCAGGGGTTCAACTAAATTATTATCAATAATCAGTATCCCTTCTCACTGATCTTTCAGCAGAGTGCCTAGAAATGGACCTGGAGAAGGTCTTTGGAGTGCTTGTTGGGCTGATGCCCACCCAGAGGAATCAAGGCAATCCACAGGTTTGTGGGGTTTAGCAAATACTACAGACATTTTAACCTAATTTCTTAAGAGTTTTTAGCCTTATTACCACCTTGACCAAATAGGGGATTCCTAAGGACACATAGTTCCGCAGGTACAATAGGCTTTTGACATCTTGAAACTTCTTTTCATCTCAGCACCCATCTTTCGGTAACCTGGCACCAGCCTGGCCCATACCCTTGAAGTTGATGCATCTGAGAGTGGAGAAAAAGCTGTGTCCTCCCAGACCTATGACAAGGATGTCATAAGTATGGATTGTTGGTTGCTCAGAACAACTCAGATGTTTTCATGGAACACCCTGATGCAGGACTCCATGGGGCAATTCCCTTTCCATTTTAATGCTGGTTTTCGCCCGGTGGTCATCCCAACTTCCCATGCCCCCTGGGATGTTCCTTCTGCAGACAAGCATGTGCATGGTGTGTTGGAAAGGCTGCAGCTATGGCTGAATATGGTATTAGCTAAAATAGATTGATGATGGGATGGGCCAGTGTTCTCAGTGGGCAATAAAGTGTGGCTCTCCGCACACATTTTTTCGCTAACGATACTGTCATTGAAACTGAGGACTAAGTACATTGGTCCACGCAATTGGAAAGAATAAATCTGATTGCATACAGGCCAATGCTACCACATTCCTTCTGGGGCCACATGGTTCTTCATGTCTACTTTCTAAAACTGGTTGTGGAGGACTTGTTTCCAAGACAAAATTGGTTCCTCCTGCTTCAGTAGAGGGCCACCAAGAGTAAACAATCACCTCACCGACCTCATCATGCAGCTATAGAAGAGAACTCCTAAAAAATGTGCACTGTATGGTATCTGGCCCCAGAGTGACTCCTTTGCATGTGTTCCCATGCTGGAAACAATGTGACCAAATTGGTGGTCATGTCCAATACTTATTCTCCACTGGAACAAATTCTAGTCTGTAGTCTTCAATATTGTAGAGTTATGTTCCAAACTTTTATTTACTCCTATAGAACACATTGATGAATACACATAACACATATAGGTTGCGCAGCAACGTACTTGATTGCACTACCTACTCTTGGTAATGTAAGTTAGAAAAGGTGGGCTCATCCGGGATTTGAACCCGGGACCTCTCACACCCTAAGCGAGAATCATACCCCTAGACCAACGAGCCAGAATGAAAATATTAGTTCTAACCATGTTCGGTGGAGTGTCCTTTATTAACCACCGCACCCCTGACTGCAATTGCAAGAGCTGGTTACCATCACATGTCAAATGTAATCTGGCATACTGTGGGTAACAAGCCTTCACCAATGCCAGCTCTAGGCACAGTCAAAGTTCATGAAAAGAATCAGCTGTGCTCCAAGAATGTCATATAATGATATATCACTCTGTAGTACACTACCTACACTTGGAGATGTTTAGAAGAAAGAGAAAAAAAAATCAGAACCTTCCGCACCCTAAGCAACAATCATAACCCTAAACCAAAAAACCAGCCTGATCTTGTTTGGTTAATCCTTTTAAAAAATGTAGGAAAATGATCCCAGATCTAGATCATCTATTTTTAGAATTTCATGATTATCCACACTTCGAAGAGCACTATCATACTGGGTTACCCCTGGATATACATGCACAAACAAGTGATTGATTGAAGAGCAAGTCATGCCTGACACTTGCCTAATACCAGTGATAACAACAACTGTATGTGTCACTACCCAAAGAGAGGAGACAAAGTCTGGACCAGATGGGCTTCCTGAGACCAAGGTTTCAGCAGGGTCTTTGACAAAAAGACTGCAGAGAACTTGCAGTGGGATTTCATCGTGGAGTCAAAGACCAGGGCAGAGTTATATTTCATGGTAAAGATACACGGTTCCCAAACACCCTGCATTGACTAGCAGGGGTTCAACTAAATTATTATCAATAATCAGTATCCCTTCTCACTGATCTTTCAGCAGAGTGCCTAGAAATGGACCTGGAGAAGGTCTTTGGAGTGCTTGTTGGGCTGATGCCCACCCAGAGGAATCAAGGCAATCCACAGGTTTGTGGGGTTTAGCAAATACTACAGACATTTTAACCTAATTTCTTAAGAGTTTTTAGCCTTATTACCACCTTGACCAAATAGGGGATTCCTAAGGACACATAGTTCCGCAGGTACAATAGGCTTTTGACATCTTGAAACTTCTTTTCATCTCAGCACCCATCTTTCGGTAACCTGGCACCAGCCTGGCCCATACCCTTGAAGTTGATGCATCTGAGAGTGGAGAAAAAGCTGTGTCCTCCCAGACCTATGACAAGGATGTCATAAGTATGGATTGTTGGTTGCTCAGAACAACTCAGATGTTTTCATGGAACACCCTGATGCAGGACTCCATGGGGCAATTCCCTTTCCATTTTAATGCTGGTTTTCGCCCGGTGGTCATCCCAACTTCCCATGCCCCCTGGGATGTTCCTTCTGCAGACAAGCATGTGCATGGTGTGTTGGAAAGGCTGCAGCTATGGCTGAATATGGTATTAGCTAAAATAGATTGATGATGGGATGGGCCAGTGTTCTCAGTGGGCAATAAAGTGTGGCTCTCCGCACACATTTTTTCGCTAACGATACTGTCATTGAAACTGAGGACTAAGTACATTGGTCCACGCAATTGGAAAGAATAAATCTGATTGCATACAGGCCAATGCTACCACATTCCTTCTGGGGCCACATGGTTCTTCATGTCTACTTTCTAAAACTGGTTGTGGAGGACTTGTTTCCAAGACAAAATTGGTTCCTCCTGCTTCAGTAGAGGGCCACCAAGAGTAAACAATCACCTCACCGACCTCATCATGCAGCTATAGAAGAGAACTCCTAAAAAATGTGCACTGTATGGTATCTGGCCCCAGAGTGACTCCTTTGCATGTGTTCCCATGCTGGAAACAATGTGACCAAATTGGTGGTCATGTGTAATACTTATTCTCCACTGGAACAAATTCTAGTCTGTAGTCTTCAATATTGTAGAGTTATGTTCCAAACTTTTATTTACCCCTATATACCACATTGATGAATACACATAACACATATAGGTTGCGCAGCAACGTACTTGATTGCACTACCTACTCTTGGTAATGTAAGTTAGAAAAGGTGGGCTCATCCGGGATTTGAACCCGGGACCTCTCACACCCTAAGCGAGAATCATACCCCTAGACCAACAAGCCAGAATGAAAATATTAGTTCTAACCATGTTCGGTGGAGTGTCCTTTATTAACCACCGCACGCCTGACTGCAATTGCAAGAGCTGGTTACCATCACATGTCAAATGTAATCTGGCATACTGTGGGTAACAAGCCTTCACCAATGCCAGCTCTAGGCACAGTCAAAGTTCATGAAAAGAATCAGCTGTGCTCCAAGAATGTCATATAATGATATATCACTCTGTAGTACACTACCTACACTTGGAGATGTTTAGAAGAAAGAGAAAAAAAAATCAGAACCTTCCGCACCCTAAGCAACAATCATAACCCTAAACCAAAAAACCAGCCTGATCTTGTTTGGTTAATCCTTTTAAAAAATGTAGGAAAATGATCCCAGATCTAGATCATCTATTTTTAGAATTTCATGATTATCCACACTTCGAAGAGCACTATCATACTGGGTTACCCCTGGATATACATGCACAAACAAGTGATTGATTGAAGAGCAAGTCATGCCTGACACTTGCCTAATACCAGTGATAACAACAACTGTATGTGTCACTACCCAAAGAGAGGAGACAAAGTCTGGACCAGATGGGCTTCCTGAGACCAAGGTTTCAGCAGGGTCTTTGACAAAAAGACTGCAGAGAACTTGCAGTGGGATTTCATCGTGGAGTCAAAGACCAGGGCAGAGTTATATTTCATGGTAAAGATACACGGTTCCCAAACACCCTGCATTGACTAGCAGGGGTTCAACTAAATTATTATCAATAATCAGTATCCCTTCTCACTGATCTTTCAGCAGAGTGCCTAGAAATGGACCTGGAGAAGGTCTTTGGAGTGCTTGTTGGGCTGATGCCCACCCAGAGGAATCAAGGCAATCCACAGGTTTGTGGGGTTTAGCAAATACTACAGACATTTTAACCTAATTTCTTAAGAGTTTTTAGCCTTATTACCACCTTGACCAAATAGGGGATTCCTAAGGACACATAGTTCCGCAGGTACAATAGGCTTTTGACATCTTGAAACTTCTTTTCATCTCAGCACCCATCTTTCGGTAACCTGGCACCAGCCTGGCCCATACCCTTGAAGTTGATGCATCTGAGAGTGGAGAAAAAGCTGTGTCCTCCCAGACCTATGACAAGGATGTCATAAGTATGGATTGTTGGTTGCTCAGAACAACTCAGATGTTTTCATGGAACACCCTGATGCAGGACTCCATGGGGCAATTCCCTTTCCATTTTAATGCTGGTTTTCGCCCGGTGGTCATCCCAACTTCCCATGCCCCCTGGGATGTTCCTTCTGCAGACAAGCATGTGCATGGTGTGTTGGAAAGGCTGCAGCTATGGCTGAATATGGTATTAGCTAAAATAGATTGATGATGGGATGGGCCAGTGTTCTCAGTGGGCAATAAAGTGTGGCTCTCCGCACACATTTTTTCGCTAACGATACTGTCATTGAAACTGAGGACTAAGTACATTGGTCCACGCAATTGGAAAGAATAAATCTGATTGCATACAGGCCAATGCTACCACATTCCTTCTGGGGCCACATGGTTCTTCATGTCTACTTTCTAAAACTGGTTGTGGAGGACTTGTTTCCAAGACAAAATTGGTTCCTCCTGCTTCAGTAGAGGGCCACCAAGAGTAAACAATCACCTCACCGACCTCATCATGCAGCTATAGAAGAGAACTCCTAAAAAATGTGCACTGTATGGTATCTGGCCCCAGAGTGACTCCTTTGCATGTGTTCCCATGCTGGAAACAATGTGACCAAATTGGTGGTCATGTGTAATACTTATTCTCCACTGGAACAAATTCTAGTCTGTAGTCTTCAATATTGTAGAGTTATGTTCCAAACTTTTATTTACCCCTATATACCACATTGATGAATACACATAACACATATAGGTTGCGCAGCAACGTACTTGATTGCACTACCTACTCTTGGTAATGTAAGTTAGAAAAGGTGGGCTCATCCGGGATTTGAACCCGGGACCTCTCACACCCTAAGCGAGAATCATACCCCTAGACCAACAAGCCAGAATGAAAATATTAGTTCTAACCATGTTCGGTGGAGTGTCCTTTATTAACCACCGCACGCCTGACTGCAATTGCAAGAGCTGGTTACCATCACATGTCAAATGTAATCTGGCATACTGTGGGTAACAAGCCTTCACCAATGCCAGCTCTAGGCACAGTCAAAGTTCATGAAAAGAATCAGCTGTGCTCCAAGAATGTCATATAATGATATATCACTCTGTAGTACACTACCTACACTTGGAGATGTTTAGAAGAAAGAGAAAAAAAAATCAGAACCTTCCGCACCCTAAGCAACAATCATAACCCTAAACCAAAAAACCAGCCTGATCTTGTTTGGTTAATCCTTTTAAAAAATGTAGGAAAATGATCCCAGATCTAGATCATCTATTTTTAGAATTTCATGACTATCCACACTTCGAAGAGCACTATCATACTGGGTTACCCCTGGATATACATGCACAAACAAGTGATTGATTGAAGAGCAAGTCATGCCTGACACTTGCCTAATACCAGTGATAACAACAACTGTATGTGTCACTACCCAAAGAGAGGAGACAAAGTCTGGACCAGATGGGCTTCCTGAGACCAAGGTTTCAGCAGGGTCTTTGACAAAAAGACTGCAGAGAACTTGCAGTGGGATTTCATCGTGGAGTCAAAGACCAGGGCAGAGTTATATTTCATGGTAAAGATACACGGTTCCCAAACACCCTGCATTGACTATCAGGGGTTCAACTAAATTATTATCAATAATCAGTATCCCTTCTCACTGATCTTTCAGCAGAGTGCCTAGAAATGGACCTGGAGAAGGTCTTTGGAGTGCTTGTTGGGCTGATGCCCACCCAGAGGAATCAAGGCAATCCACAGGTTTGTGGGGTTTAGCAAATACTACAGACATTTTAACCTAATTTCTTAAGAGTTTTTAGCCTTATTACCACCTTGACCAAATAGGGGATTCCTAAGGACACATAGTTCCGCAGGTACAATAGGCTTTTGACATCTTGAAACTTCTTTTCATCTCAGCACCCATCTTTCGGTAACCTGGCACCAGCCTGGCCCATACCCTTGAAGTTGATGCATCTGAGAGTGGAGAAAAAGCTGTGTCCTCCCAGACCTATGACAAGGATGTCATAAGTATGGATTGTTGGTTGCTCAGAACAACTCAGATGTTTTCATGGAACACCCTGATGCAGGACTCCATGGGGCAATTCCCTTTCCATTTTAATGCTGGTTTTCGCCCGGTGGTCATCCCAACTTCCCATGCCCCCTGGGATGTTCCTTCTGCAGACAAGCATGTGCATGGTGTGTTGGAAAGGCTGCAGCTATGGCTGAATATGGTATTAGCTAAAATAGATTGATGATGGGATGGGCCAGTGTTCTCAGTGGGCAATAAAGTGTGGCTCTCCGCACACATTTTTTCGCTAACGATACTGTCATTGAAACTGAGGACTAAGTACATTGGTCCACGCAATTGGAAAGAATAAATCTGATTGCATACAGGCCAATGCTACCACATTCCTTCTGGGGCCACATGGTTCTTCATGTCTACTTTCTAAAACTGGTTGTGGAGGACTTGTTTCCAAGACAAAATTGGTTCCTCCTGCTTCAGTAGAGGGCCACCAAGAGTAAACAATCACCTCACCGACCTCATCATGCAGCTATAGAAGAGAACTCCTAAAAAATGTGCACTGTATGGTATCTGGCCCCAGAGTGACTCCTTTGCATGTGTTCCCATGCTGGAAACAATGTGACCAAATTGGTGGTCATGTCCAATACTTATTCTCCACTGGAACAAATTCTAGTCTGTAGTCTTCAATATTGTAGAGTTATGTTCCAAACTTTTATTTACTCCTATAGAACACATTGATGAATACACATAACACATATAGGTTGCGCAGCAACGTACTTGATTGCACTACCTACTCTTGGTAATGTAAGTTAGAAAAGGTGGGCTCATCCGGGATTTGAACCCGGGACCTCTCACACCCTAAGCGAGAATCATACCCCTAGACCAACGAGCCAGAATGAAAATATTAGTTCTAACCATGTTCGGTGGAGTGTCCTTTATTAACCACCGCACCCCTGACTGCAATTGCAAGAGCTGGTTACCATCACATGTCAAATGTAATCTGGCATACTGTGGGTAACAAGCCTTCACCAATGCCAGCTCTAGGCACAGTCAAAGTTCATGAAAAGAATCAGCTGTGCTCCAAGAATGTCATATAATGATATATCACTCTGTAGTACACTACCTACACTTGGAGATGTTTAGAAGAAAGAGAAAAAAAAATCAGAACCTTCCGCACCCTAAGCAACAATCATAACCCTAAACCAAAAAACCAGCCTGATCTTGTTTGGTTAATCCTTTTAAAAAATGTAGGAAAATGATCCCAGATCTAGATCATCTATTTTTAGAATTTCATGATTATCCACACTTCGAAGAGCACTATCATACTGGGTTACCCCTGGATATACATGCACAAACAAGTGATTGATTGAAGAGCAAGTCATGCCTGACACTTGCCTAATACCAGTGATAACAACAACTGTATGTGTCACTACCCAAAGAGAGGAGACAAAGTCTGGACCAGATGGGCTTCCTGAGACCAAGGTTTCAGCAGGGTCTTTGACAAAAAGACTGCAGAGAACTTGCAGTGGGATTTCATCGTGGAGTCAAAGACCAGGGCAGAGTTATATTTCATGGTAAAGATACACGGTTCCCAAACACCCTGCATTGACTAGCAGGGGTTCAACTTAATTATTATCAATAATCAGTATCCCTTCTCACTGATCTTTCAGCAGAGTGCCTAGAAATGGACCTGGAGAAGGTCTTTGGAGTGCTTGTTGGGCTGATGCCCACCCAGAGGAATCAAGGCAATCCACAGGTTTGTGGGGTTTAGCAAATACTACAGACATTTTAACCTAATTTCTTAAGAGTTTTTAGCCTTATTACCACCTTGACCAAATAGGGGATTCCTAAGGACACATAGTTCCGCAGGTACAATAGGCTTTTGACATCTTGAAACTTCTTTTCATCTCAGCACCCATCTTTCGGTAACCTGGCACCAGCCTGGCCCATACCCTTGAAGTTGATGCATCTGAGAGTGGAGAAAAAGCTGTGTCCTCCCAGACCTATGACAAGGATGTCATAAGTATGGATTGTTGGTTGCTCAGAACAACTCAGATGTTTTCATGGAACACCCTGATGCAGGACTCCATGGGGCAATTCCCTTTCCATTTTAATGCTGGTTTTCGCCCGGTGGTCATCCCAACTTCCCATGCCCCCTGGGATGTTCCTTCTGCAGACAAGCATGTGCATGGTGTGTTGGAAAGGCTGCAGCTATGGCTGAATATGGTATTAGCTAAAATAGATTGATGATGGGATGGGCCAGTGTTCTCAGTGGGCAATAAAGTGTGGCTCTCCGCACACATTTTTTCGCTAACGATACTGTCATTGAAACTGAGGACTAAGTACATTGGTCCACGCAATTGGAAAGAATAAATCTGATTGCATACAGGCCAATGCTACCACATTCCTTCTGGGGCCACATGGTTCTTCATGTCTACTTTCTAAAACTGGTTGTGGAGGACTTGTTTCCAAGACAAAATTGGTTCCTCCTGCTTCAGTAGAGGGCCACCAAGAGTAAACAATCACCTCACCGACCTCATCATGCAGCTATAGAAGAGAACTCCTAAAAAATGTGCACTGTATGGTATCTGGCCCCAGAGTGACTCCTTTGCATGTGTTCCCATGCTGGAAACAATGTGACCAAATTGGTGGTCATGTGTAATACTTATTCTCCACTGGAACAAATTCTAGTCTGTAGTCTTCAATATTGTAGAGTTATGTTCCAAACTTTTATTTACCCCTATATACCACATTGATGAATACACATAACACATATAGGTTGCGCAGCAACGTACTTGATTGCACTACCTACTCTTGGTAATGTAAGTTAGAAAAGGTGGGCTCATCCGGGATTTGAACCCGGGACCTCTCACACCCTAAGCGAGAATCATACCCCTAGACCAACGAGCCAGAATGAAAATATTAGTTCTAACCATGTTCGGTGGAGTGTCCTTTATTAACCACCGCACGCCTGACTGCAATTGCAAGAGCTGGTTACCATCACATGTCAAATGTAATCTGGCATACTGTGGGTAACAAGCCTTCACCAATGCCAGCTCTAGGCACAGTCAAAGTTCATGAAAAGAATCAGCTGTGCTCCAAGAATGTCATATAATGATATATCACTCTGTAGTACACTACCTACACTTGGAGATGTTTAGAAGAAAGAGAAAAAAAAATCAGAACCTTCCGCACCCTAAGCAACAATCATAACCCTAAACCAAAAAACCAGCCTGATCTTGTTTGGTTAATCCTTTTAAAAAATGTAGGAAAATGATCCCAGATCTAGATCATCTATTTTTAGAATTTCATGACTATCCACACTTCGAAGAGCACTATCATACTGGGTTACCCCTGGATATACATGCACAAACAAGTGATTGATTGAAGAGCAAGTCATGCCTGACACTTGCCTAATACCAGTGATAACAACAACTGTATGTGTCACTACCCAAAGAGAGGAGACAAAGTCTGGACCAGATGGGCTTCCTGAGACCAAGGTTTCAGCAGGGTCTTTGACAAAAAGACTGCAGAGAACTTGCAGTGGGATTTCATCGTGGAGTCAAAGACCAGGGCAGAGTTATATTTCATGGTAAAGATACACGGTTCCCAAACACCCTGCATTGACTATCAGGGGTTCAACTAAATTATTATCAATAATCAGTATCCCTTCTCACTGATCTTTCAGCAGAGTGCCTAGAAATGGACCTGGAGAAGGTCTTTGGAGTGCTTGTTGGGCTGATGCCCACCCAGAGGAATCAAGGCAATCCACAGGTTTGTGGGGTTTAGCAAATACTACAGACATTTTAACCTAATTTCTTAAGAGTTTTTAGCCTTATTACCACCTTGACCAAATAGGGGATTCCTAAGGACACATAGTTCCGCAGGTACAATAGGCTTTTGACATCTTGAAACTTCTTTTCATCTCAGCACCCATCTTTCGGTAACCTGGCACCAGCCTGGCCCATACCCTTGAAGTTGATGCATCTGAGAGTGGAGAAAAAGCTGTGTCCTCCCAGACCTATGACAAGGATGTCATAAGTATGGATTGTTGGTTGCTCAGAACAACTCAGATGTTTTCATGGAACACCCTGATGCAGGACTCCATGGGGCAATTCCCTTTCCATTTTAATGCTGGTTTTCGCCCGGTGGTCATCCCAACTTCCCATGCCCCCTGGGATGTTCCTTCTGCAGACAAGCATGTGCATGGTGTGTTGGAAAGGCTGCAGCTATGGCTGAATATGGTATTAGCTAAAATAGATTGATGATGGGATGGGCCAGTGTTCTCAGTGGGCAATAAAGTGTGGCTCTCCGCACACATTTTTTCGCTAACGATACTGTCATTGAAACTGAGGACTAAGTACATTGGTCCACGCAATTGGAAAGAATAAATCTGATTGCATACAGGCCAATGCTACCACATTCCTTCTGGGGCCACATGGTTCTTCATGTCTACTTTCTAAAACTGGTTGTGGAGGACTTGTTTGCAAGACAAAATTGGTTCCTCCTGCTTCAGTAGAGGGCCACCAAGAGTAAACAATCACCTCACCGACCTCATCATGCAGCTATAGAAGAGAACTCCTAAAAAATGTGCACTGTATGGTATCTGGCCCCAGAGTGACTCCTTTGCATGTGTTCCCATGCTGGAAACAATGTGACCAAATTGGTGGTTATGTCCAATACTTATTCTCCACTGGAACAAATTCTAGTCTGTAGTCTTCAATATTGTAGAGTTATGTTCCAAACTTTTATTTACCCCTATAGAACACATTGATGAGTACACATAACACATATAGGTTGCGCAGCAACGTACTTGATTGCACTACCTACTCTTGGTAATGTAAGTTAGAAAAGGTGGGCTCATCCGGGATTTGAACCCGGGACCTCCCGCACCCTTAGTGAGAATCATACCCCTAGACCAACGAGCCAGAATGACAATTTTAGTTCTAACCATGTACGGTGGAGTGTCCTTTATTAACCACCGCACCCCTGACTGCAATTGCAAGAGCTGGTTACCATCACATGTCAAATGTAATCTGGCATACTGTGGGTAACAAGCCTTCACCAATGCCAGCTCTAGGCACAGTCAAAGTTCATGAAAACAATCAACTGTGCTCCAAGAATGTCATATAATGATATATCACACTGTAGTACACTACCTACACTTGGAGATGTTTAGAAGAAAGAGAAAAAAAAAGCAGAACCTTCCGCACCCTAAGCAACAATCATAACCCTAAACCAAAAAACCAGCCTGATCTTGTTTGGTTAATCCTTTTAAAAAATGTAGGAAAATGATCCCAGATCTAGATCATCTATTTTTAGAATTTCATGACTATCCACACTTCGAAGAGCACTATCATACTGGGTTACCCCTGGATATACATGCACAAACAAGTGATTGATTGAAGAGCAAGTCATGCCTGACACTTGCCTAATACCAGTGATAACAACAACTGTATGTGTCACTACCCAAAGAGAGGAGACAAAGTCTGGACCAGATGGGCTTCCTGAGACCAAGGTTTCAGCAGGGTCTTTGACAAAAAGACTTCAGAGAACTTGCAGTGGGATTTCATCGTGGAGTCAAAGACCAGGGCAGAGTTATATTTCATGGTAAAGATACACAGTTCCCAAACACCCTGCATTGACTATCAGGGTTTCAACTAAATTATTATCAGTAATCAGTATCCCTTCTCACTGATCTTTCAGCAGAGTGCCTAGAAATGGACCTGGAGAAGGTCTTTGGAGTGCTTGTTGGGCTGATGCCCACCCAGAGGGATCAAGGCAATCCACAGGTTTGTGGGGTTTAGCAAATACTACAGACATTTTAACCTAATTTCTTAAGAGTTTTTAGCCTTATTACCACCTTGACCAAATAGGGGATTCCTAAGGACACATAGTTCCGCAGGTACAATAGGCTTTTGACATCTTGAAACTTCTTTTCATCTCAGCACCCATCTTTCGGTAACCTGGCACCAGCCTGGCCCATACCCTTGAAGTTGATGCATCTGAGAGTGGAGAAAAAGCTGTGTCCTCCCAGACCTATGACAAGGATGTCATAAGTATGGATTGTTGGTTGCTCAGAACAACTCAGATGTTTTCATGGAACACCCTGATGCAGGACTCCATGGGGCAATTCCCTTTCCATTTTAATGCTGGTTTTCGCCCGGTGGTTATCCCAACTTCCCATGCCCCCTGGGATGTTCCTTCTGCAGACAAGCATGTGCATGGTGTGTTGGAGAGGCTGCAGCTATGGCTGAATATAGTATTAGCTAAAATAGATTGATGATGGGATGGGCCAGTGTTCTCAGTGGGCAATAAAGTGTGGCTCTCCGCACACATTTTTTCGCTAACGATACTGTCATTGAAACTGAGGACTAAGTACATTGGTCCACGCAATTGGAAAGAATAAATCTGATTGCATACAGGCCAATGCTACCACATTCCTTCTGGGGCCACATGGTTCTTCATGTCTACTTTCTAAAACTGGTTGTGGAGGACTTGTTTCCAAGACAAAATTGGTTCCTCCTGCTTCAGTAGAGGGCCACCAAGAGTAAACAATCACCTCACCGACCTCATCATGCAGCTATAGAAGAGAACTCCTAAAAAATGTTCACTGTATGGTATCTGGCCCCAGAGTGACTCCTTTGCATGTGTTCCCATGCTGGAAACAATGTGACCAAATTGGTGGTCGTGTCCAATACTTATTCTCCACTGGAACAAATTCTAGTCTGTAGTCTTCAATATTGTAGAGTTAAGTTCCAAACTTTTATTTACCCCTATAGAACACATTGATGAATACACATAACACATATAGGTTGCGCAGCAACGTACTTGATTGCACTTGGTAATGTAAGTTAGAAAAGGTGGGCTCGTCCGGGATTTGAACCCGGGACCTCTCGCACCCTAAGCGAGAATCATACCCCTAGACCAACGAGCCAGAATGAAAACATTAGTTCTAACCATGTTCAGTGTAGTGTCCTTTATTAACCACCGCACCCCTGACTGCAATTGCAAGAGCTGGTTACCATCACATGTCAAATGTAATCTTGCATACTGTGGGTAACAAGCCTTCACCAATGCCAGCTCTAGGCACAGTCAAAGTTCATGAAAAGAATCAGCTGTGCTCCAAGAATGTCATATAATGATATATCACACTGTAGTACACTACCTACACTTGGAGATGTTTAGAAGAAAGAGAAAAAAAAAGCAGAACCTTCCGCACCCTAAGCAACAATCATAACCCTAAACCAAAAAACCAGCCTGATCTTGTTTGGTTAATCCTCTTAAAAAATGTAGGAAAATGATCCCAGATCTAGATCATCTATTTTTAGAATTTCATGACTATCCACACTTCGAAGAGCACTATCATACTGGGTTACCCCTGGATATACATGCACAAACAAGTGATTGATTGAAGAGCAAGTCATGCCTGACACTTGCCTAATACCAGTGATAAAAACAACTGTATGTGTCACTACCCAAAGAGAGGAGACAAAGTCTGGACCAGATGGGCTTCCTGAGACCAAGGTTTCAGCAGGGTCTTTGACAAAAAGACTGCAGAGAACTTGCAGTGGGATTTCATCGTGGAGTCAAAGACCAGGGCAGAGTTATATTTCATGGTAAAGATACACAGTTCCCAAACACCCTGCATTGACTATCAGGGTTTCAACTAAATTATTATCAATAATCAGTATCCCTTCTCACTGATCTTTCAGCAGAGTGCCTAGAAATGGACCTGGAGAAGGTCTTTGGAGTGCTTGTTGGGCTGATGCCCACCCAGAGGGATCAAGGCAATCCACAGGTTTGTGGGGTTTAGCAAATACTACAGACATTTTAACCTAATTTCTTAAGAGTTTTTAGCCTTATTACCACCTTGACCAAATAGGGGATTCCTAAGGACACATAGTTCCGCAGGTACAATAGGCTTTTGACATCTTGAAACTTCTTTTCATCTCAGCACCCATCTTTCGGTAACCTGGCACCAGCCTGGCCCATACCCTTGAAGTTGATGCATCTGAGAGTGGAGAAAAAGCTGTGTCCTCCCAGACCTATGACAAGGATGTCATAAGTATGGATTGTTGGTTGCTCAGAACAACTCAGATGTTTTCATGGAACACCCTGATGCAGGACTCCATGGGGCAATTCCCTTTCCATTTTAATGCTGGTTTTCGCCCGGTGGTCATCCCAACTTCCCATGCCCCCTGGGATGTTCCTTCTGCAGACAAGCATGTGCATGGTGTGTTGGAAAGGCTGCAGCTATGGCTGAATATGGTATTAGCTAAAATAGATTGATGATGGGATGGGCCAGTGTTCTCAGTGGGCAATAAAGTGTGGCTCTCCGCACACATTTTTTCGCTAACGATACTGTCATTGAAACTGAGGACTAAGTACATTGGTCCACGCAATTGGAAAGAATAAATCTGATTGCATACAGGCCAATGCTACCACATTCCTTCTGGGGCCACATGGTTCTTCATGTCTACTTTCTAAAACTGGTTGTGGAGGACTTGTTTCCAAGACAAAATTGGTTCCACCTGCTTCAGTAGAGGGCCACCAAGAGTAAACAATCACCTCACCGACCTCATCATGCAGCTATAAAAGAGAACTCCTAAAAAATGTGCACTGTATTGTATCTGGCCCCAGAGTGACTCCTTTGCATGTGTTCCCATGCTGGAAACAATGTGACCAAATTGGTGGTCGTGTCCAATACTTATTCTCCACTGGAACAAATTCTAGTCTGTAGTCTTCAATATTGTAGAGTTAAGTTCCAAACTTTTATTTACCCCTATAGAACACATTGATGAATACACATAACACATATAGGTTGCGCAGCAACGTACTTGATTGCACTACCTACTCTTGGTAATGTAAGTGAGAAAAGGAAAAGGGCAATTCCCTTTCCATTTTAGTGCTGGTTCTCCCCGGTGGTCATCCCAACTTCCCATGCTCCCTGGGATGTTCCTTCTGCAGACAAGCATGTGCATAGTGTATTGGAGAGGCTGCAGCTATGGCTGAATATGGTAATAGCTAAAATAGATTGATGATGGGATGGGCCAGTGTTCTCAGTGGGCAATAAAGTGTGGCTCTCCGCACACATTTTTTCGCTAACGATACTGTCATTGAAACTGAGGACTAAGTACATTGGTCCACGCAATTGGAAAGAATAAATCTGATTGCATACAGGCCAATGCTACCACATTCCTTCTGAAGCCACATGGTTCTTCATGTCTACTTTCTAAAACTGGTTGTGCAGGACTTGTTTCCAAGACAAAATTGGTTCCTCCTGCTTCAGTAGAGGGCTACCAAGAGTAAACAATCACCTCACCGACCTCATCATGCAGCTATAGAAGAGAACTCCTAAAAAATGTGCACTGTATGGTATCTGGCCCCAGAGTGACTCCTTTGCATGTGTTCCCATGCTGGAAACAATGTGACCAAATTGGTGGTCGTGTCCAATACTTATTCTCCACTGGAACAAATTCTAGTCTGTAGTCTTCAATATTGTAGAGTTAAGTTCCAAACTTTTATTTACCCCTATAGAACACATTGATGAATACACATAACACATATAGGTTGCGCAGCAACGTACTTGATTGCACTACCTACTCTTGGTAATGTAAGTTAGAAAAGGAAAAGGGCAATTCCCTTTCCATTTTAGTGCTGGTTCTCCCCGGTGGTCATCCCAACTTCCCATGCTCCCTGGGATGTTCCTTCTGCAGACAAGCATGTGCATAGTGTATTGGAGAGGCTGCAGCTATGGCTGAATATGGTAATAGCTAAAATAGATTGATGATGGGATGGGCCAGTGTTCTCAGTGGGCAATAAAGTGTGGCTCTCCGCACACATTTTTTCGCTAACGATACTGTCATTGAAACTGAGGATTAAGTACATTGGTCCACGCAATTGGAAAGAATAAATCTGATTGCATACAGGCCAATGCTACCACATTCCTTCTGGGGCCACATGGTTCTTCATGTCTACTTTCTAAAACTGGTTGTGGAGGACTTTATTCCAAGACAAAATTGGTTCCTCCTGCTTCAGTAGAGGGCCACCAAGAGTAAACAATCACCTCACCGACCTCATCATGCAGCTATAGAAGAGAACTCCTAAAAAATGTGCACTGTATGGTATCTGGCCCCAGAGTGACTCCTTTGCATGTGTTCCAATGCTGGAAACAATGTGACTAAATTGGACAGTTTCCACCATATCTGCTGGTCAGATGTTTTCATGGAACACCCTGATGCAGGACTCCATGGGGCAATTCCCTTTCCATTTTAATGCTGGTTTTCGCCCGGTGGTCATCCCAACTTCCCATGCCCCCTGGGATGTTCCTTCTGCAGACAAGCATGTGCATGGTGTGTTGGAAAGGCTGCAGCTATGGCTGAATATGGTATTAGCTAAAATAGATTGATGATGGGATGGGCCAGTGTTCTCAGTGGGTAATAAAGTGTGGCTCTCCGCACACATTTTTTCGCTAACGATACTGTCATTGAAACTGAGGATTAAGTACATTGGTCCACGCAATTGGAAAGAATAAATCTGATTGCATACAGGCCAATGCTACCACATTCCTTCTGGGGCCACATGGTTCTTCATGTCTACTTTCTAAAACTGGTTGTGGAGGACTTTATTCCAAGACAAAATTGGTTCCTCCTGCTTCAGTAGAGGGCCACCAAGAGTAAACAATCACCTCACCGACCTCATCATGCAGCTATAAAAGAGAACTCCTAAAAAATGTGCACTGTATGGTATCTGGCCCCAGAGTGACTCCTTTGCATGTGTTCCAATGCTGGAAACAATGTGACTAAATTGGACAGTTTCCACCATATCTGCTGGTCAGATGTTTTTATGGAACACCCTGATGCAGGACTCCATGGGGCAATTTCCTTTCCATTTTAATGCTGGTTTTCGCCCGGTGGTCATCCCAACTTCCCATGCCCCCTGGGATGTTCCTTCTGCAGACAAGCATGTGCATGGTGTGTTGGAAAGGCTGCAGCTATGGCTGAATATGGTATTAGCTAAAATAGATTGATGATGGGATGGGCCAGTGTTCTCAGTGGGTAATAAAGTGTGGCTCTCCGCACACATTTTTTCGCTAACGATACTGTCATTGAAACTGAGGATTAAGTACATTGGTCCACGCAATTGGAAAGAATAAATCTGATTGCATACAGGCCAATGCTACCACATTCCTTCTGAAGCCACATGGTTCTTCATGTCTACTTTCTAAAACTGGTTGTGGAGGACTTGTTTCCAAGACAAAATTGGTTCCTCCTGCTTCAGTAGAGGGCCACCAAGAGTAAACAATCACCTCACCGACCTCATCATGCAGCTATAGAAGAGAACTCCTAAAAAATGTGCACTGTATGGTATCTGGCCCCAGAGTGACTCCTTTGCATGTGTTCCCATGCTGGAAACAATGTGACCAAATTGGTGGTCGTGTCCAATACTTATTCTCCACTGGAACAAATTCTAGTCTGTAGTCTTCAATATTGTAGAGTTAAGTTCCAAACTTTTATTTACCCCTATAGAACACATTGATGAATACACATAACACATATAGGTTGCGCAGCAACGTACTTGATTGCACTACCTACTCTTGGTAATGTAAGTTAGAAAAGGAAAAGGGCAATTCCCTTTCCATTTTAGTGCTGGTTCTCCCCGGTGGTCATCCCAACTTCCCATGCTCCCTGGGATGTTCCTTCTGCAGACAAGCATGTGCATAGTGTATTGGAGAGGCTGCAGCTATGGCTGAATATGGTAATAGCTAAAATAGATTGATGATGGGATGGGCCAGTGTTCTCAGTGGGCAATAAAGTGTGGCTCTCCGCACACATTTTTTCGCTAACGATACTGTCATTGAAACTGAGGATTAAGTACATTGGTCCACGCAATTGGAAAGAATAAATCTGATTGCATACAGGCCAATGCTACCACATTCCTTCTGGGGCCACATGGTTCTTCATGTCTACTTTCTAAAACTGGTTGTGGAGGACTTTATTCCAGGACAAAATTGGTTCCTCCTGCTTCAGTAGAGGGCCACCAAGAGTAAACAATCACCTCACCGACCTCATCATGCAGCTATAAAAGAGAACTCCTAAAAAATGTGCACTGTATGGTATCTGGCCCCAGAGTGACTCCTTTGCATGTGTTCCAATGCTGGAAACAATGTGACCAAATTGGACAGTTTCCACCATATCTGCTGGTCAGATGTTTTCATGGAACACCCTGATGCAGGACTCCATGGGGCAATTCCCTTTCCATTTTAATGCTGGTTTTCGCCCGGTGGTCATCCCAACTTCCCATGCCCCCTAGGATGTTCCTTCTGCAGACAAGCATGTGCATGGTGTGTTGGAAAGGCTGCAGCTATGGCTGAATATGGTATTAGCTAAAATAGATTGATGATGGGATGGGCCAGTGTTCTCAGTGGGTAATAAAGTGTAGCTCTCCGCACACATTTTCTCGCTAACGATACTGTCATTGAAACTGAGGACTAAGTACATTGGTCCACGCAATTGGAAAGAATAAATCTGATTGCATACAGGCCAATGCTACCACATTCCTTCTGAAGCCACATGGTTCTTCATGTTTACTTTCTAAAACTGGTTGTGGAGGACTTGTTTCCAAGACAAAATTGGTTCCTCCTGCTTCAGTAGAGGGCCACCAAGAGTAAACAATCACCTCACCGACCTCATCATGCAGCTATAGAAGAGAACTCCTAAAAAATGTGCACTGTATGGTATCTGGCCCCAGAGTGACTCCTTTGCATGTGTTCCCATGCTGGAAACAATGTGACCAAATTGGTGGTCGTGTCCAATACTTATTCTCCACTGGAACAAATTCTAGTCTGTAGTCTTCAATATTGTAGAGTTAAGTTCCAAACTTTTATTTACTCCTATAGAACACATTGATGAATGCACATAACACATATAGGTGGCGCAGCAACGTACTTGATTGCACTACCTACTCTTGGTAATGTAAGTTAGAAAAAGTAGGCTCGTCCGGGATTTTAACCCGGGACCTCTCACACCCTAAGCGAGAATCATACCCCTAGACCAACGAGCCAGAATGAAAATATTAGTTCTAACCATGTTCAGTGGAGTGTCCTTTATTAACCACCGCACCCCTAACTGCAATTGTAAGAGCTGGTTAGCATTGGCCTGTATGCAATCAGATTTATTCTTTCCAATTGCGTGGACCAATGTACTTAGTCCTCAGTTTCAATGACAGTATCGTTAGCGAAAAAATGTGTGCGGAGAGCCACACTTTATTGCCCACTGAGAACACTGGCCCATCCCATCATCAATCTATTTTAGCTAATACCATATTCAGCCATAGCTGCAGCCTCTCCAACACACCATGCACATGCTTGTCTGCAGAAGGAACATCCCAGGGGGCATGGGAAGTTGGGATGACCACCGGGCGTAAACCAGCACCCCTAACTGCAATTGTAAGAGCTGGTTACCATCACATGTCAAATGTAATCTGGCATACTGTGGGTAACAAGCCTTCTCCAATGCCAGCTCTAGGCACAGTCAAAGTTCATGAAAAGAATCAGCTGTGCTCCAAGAATGTCATATAATGATATATCACTCTGTAGTACACTAACTACACTTGGAGATGTTTAGAAGAAAGAGAAAAAAAAAGCAGAACCTTCCGCACCCTAAGCAACAATCATAACCCTAAACCAAAAAACCAGCCTGATCTTGTTTGGTTAATCCTTTTAAAAAATGTAGGAAAATGATCCCAGATCTAGATCATCTATTTTTAGAATTTCATGACTATCCACACTTCGAAGAGCACTATCATACTGGGTTACCCCTGGATATACATGCACAAACAAGTGATTGATTGAAGAGCAAGTCATGCTTGACACTTGCCTAATACCAGTGATAACAACAACTGTATGTGTCACTACCCAAAGAGAGGAGACAAAGTCTGGACCAGATGGGCTTCATGAGACCAAGGTTTCAGGAGGGTCTTTGACAAAAAGACTGCAGAGAACTTGCAGCGGGATTTCATCATGGAGTCAAAGACCAGGGCAGAGTTATATTTCATGGTAAAGATACACGGTTCCCTAACACCCTGCATTGACTATCAGGGGTTCAACTAAATTATTATCAATAATCAGTATCCCTTCTCACTGATCTTTCAGCAGAGTGCCTAGAAATGTACCTGGAGAAGGTCTTTGGAGTGCTTGTTGGGCTGATGCCCACCCAGAGGGATCAAGGCAATCCACAGGTTTGTGGGGTTTAGCAAATACTACAGACATTTTAACCTAATTTCTTAAGAGTTTTTAGCCTTATTACCACCTTGACCAAATAGGGGATTCCTAAGGACACATAGTTCCGCAGGTACAATAGGCTTTTGACATCTTGAAACTTCTTTTCATCTCAGCACCCATCTTTCGGTAACCTGGCACCAGCCTGGCCCATACCCTTGAAGTTGATGCATCTGAGAGTGGAGAAAAAGCTGTGTCCTCCCAGACTTATGACAAGGATGTCATAAGTATGGATTGTTGGTTGCTCAGAACAACTCAGATGTTTTCATGGAACACCCTGATGCAGGACTCCATGGGGCAATTCCCTTTCCATTTTAATGCTGGTTTTCGCCCGGTGGTCATCCCAACTTCCCATGCCCCCTGGGATGTTCCTTCTGCAGACAAGCATGTGCATGGTGTGTTGGAGAGGCTGCAGCTATGGCTGAATATGGTATTAGCTAAAATAGATTGATGATGGGATGGGCCAATGTTCTCAGTGGGCAATAAAGTGTGGCTCTCCGCACACATTTTTTCGCTAACGATACTGTCATTGAAACTGAGGACTAAGTACATTGGTCCACGCAATTGGAAAGAATAAATCTGATTGCATACAGGCCAATGCTACAACATTCCTTCTGAAGCCACATGGTTCTTCATGTCTACTTTCTAAAACTGGTTGTGGAGGACTTGTTTCCAAGACAAAATTGGTTCGTCCTGCTTCAGTAGAGGGCCACCAAGAGTAAACAATCACCTCACCGACCTCATCATGCAGCTATAGAAGAGAACTCCTAAAAAATGTGCACTGTATGGTATCTGGCCCCAGAGTGACTCCTTTGCATGTGTTCCAATGCTGGAAACAATGTGACCAAATTGGACAGTTTCCACCATATCTGCTGGTCAGATGTTTTCATGGAACACCCTGATGCAGGACTCCATGGGGCAATTCCCTTTCCATTTTAATGCTGGTTTTCGCCCGGTGGTCATCCCAACTTCCCATGCCCCCTGGGATGTTCCTTCTGCAGACAAGCATGTGCATGGTGTGTTGGAAAGGCTGCAGCTATGGCTGAATATGGTATTAGCTAAAATAGATTGATGATGGGATGGGCCAGTGTTCTCAGTGGGTAATAAAGTGTGGCTCTCCGCACACATTTTTTCGCTAACGATACTGTCATTGAAACTGAGGACTAAGTACATTGGTCCACGCAATTGGAAAGAATAAATCTGATTGCATACAGGCCAATGCTACCACATTCCTTCTGAAGCCACATGGTTCTTCATGTTTACTTTCTAAAACTGGTTGTGGAGGACTTGTTTCCAAGACAAAATTGGTTCCTCCTGCTTCAGTAGAGGGCCACCAAGAGTAAACAATCACCTCACCGACCTCATCATGCAGCTATAGAAGAGAACTCCTAAAAAATGTGCACTGTATGGTATCTGGCCCCAGAGTGACTCCTTTGCATGTGTTCCCATGCTGGAAACAATGTGACCACCAAATTGGTGGTCGCGTTCAATACTTATTCTCCACTGGAACAAATTCTAGTCTGTAGTCTTCAATATTGTAGAGTTAAGTTCCAAACTTTTATTTACCCCTATAGAACACATTGATGAATACACATAACACATATAGGTTGCGCAGCAACGTACTTAAATGCACTACCTACTCTTGGTAATGTAAGTTAGAAAAGGTGGGCTCGTCCGGGATTTGAACCCGGGACCTCTCGCACCCTAAGCGAGAATCATACCCCTAGACCAACGAGCCAGAATGAAAATATTAGTTCTAACCATGTTCGGTGGAGTGTCCTTTATTAACCACCGCACCCCTGACTGCAATTGCAAGAGCTGGTTACCATCACATGTCAAATGTAATCTGGCATACTGTGGGTAACAAGCCTTCACCAATGCCAGCTCTAGGCACAGTCAAAGTTCATGAAAAGAATCAGCTGTGCTCTAAGAATGTCATATAATGATATATCAAACTGTAGTACACTACCTACACTTGGAGATGTTTAGAAGAAAGAGAAAAAAAAAGCAGAACCTTCCGCACCCTAAGCAACAATCATAACCCTAAACCAAAAAACCAGCCTGATCTTGTTTGGTTAATTGTTTTAAAAAATGTAGGAAAATGATCCCAGATCTAGATCATTTCTAGATTTAGAATATGGTATTAGCTAAAATAGATTGATGAAGGGATGGGCCAGTGTTCTCAGTGGGCAATAAAGTGTGGCAATCTGCACATATTATTTCGCTAACGCTACTGTCATTGAAACTGAGGACTAAGTACATTGGTCCACGCAATTGGAAAGAATAAATCTGATTGCATACAGGCCAATGCTACCACATTCCTTCTGGGGCCACATGGTTCTTCATGTCTACTTTCTAAAACTGGTTGTGGAGGACTTGTTTCCAAGACAAAATTGGTTCCTCCTGCTTCAGTAGAGGGCCACCAAGAGTAAACAATCACCTCACCGACCTCATCATGCAGCTATAAAAGAGAACTCCTAAAAAATGTGCACTGTATGGTATCTGGCCCCAGAGTGACTCCTTTGCATGTGTTCCCATGCTGGAAACAATGTGACCAAATTGGACAGTTTCCACCATATCTGCTGGTCAGATGTTTTCATGGAACACCCTGATGCAGGACTCCATGGGGCAATTCACTTTGCATTTTAGTGCTGGTTTTCCCCGGTGGTCATCCTAACTTCCCATGCTCCCTGGGATGTTCCTTCTGCAGACAAGCATGTGCATGGTGTGTTGGAGAGGCTGCAGCTATGGCTGAATATGGTATTAGCTAAAATAGATTGATGATGGGATGGGCCAGTGTTCTCAGTGGGCAATAAAGTGTGGCTCTCCGCACACATTATTTCGCTAACGATACTGTCATTGAAACTGAGGACTAAGTACATTGGTCCACGCAATTGGAAAGAATAAATCTGATTGCATACAGGCCAATGCTACCACATTCCTTCCGGGGCCACAAGGTTCTTCATGTCTACTTTCTAAAACTGGTTGTGGAGGACTTGTTTCCAAGACAAAATTGGTTCCTCCTGCTTCAATAGAGGGCCACCAAGAGTAAACAATCACCTCACCGACCTCATCATGCAGCTATAGAAGAGAACTCCTAAAAAATGTGCACTGTATGGTATCTGGCCCCAGAGTGACTCATTTGCATGTGTTCCCATGCTAGAAACAATGTGACCAAATTGGTGGTCGTGTCCAATACTTACTCTCCACTGGAACAAAATCTAGTCTGTAGTCTTCAATATTGTAGAGTTAAGTGCCAAACTTTTATTTACCCCTATAGAACACATTGATGAATACACATAACACATATAGGTTGCGCAGCAACGTACTTAAATGCACTACCTACTCTTGGTAATGTAAGTTAGAAAAGGTGGGCTCGTCCGGGATTTGAACCCGGGACCTCTCGCACCCTAAGCGAGAATCATACCCCTAGACCAACGAGCCAGAATGAAAATATTAGTTCTAACCATGTTTGGTGGAGTGTCCTTTATTAACCACCGCACCCCTGACTGCAATTGCAAGAGCTGGTTACCATCACATGTCAAATGTAATCTGGCATACTGTGGGTAACAAGCCTTCACCAATGCCAGCTCTAGGCACAGTCAAAGTTCATGAAAAGAATCAGCTGTGCTCTAAGAATGTCATATAATGATATATCAAACTGTAGTACACTACCTACACTTGGAGATGTTTAGAAGAAAGAGAAAAAAAAAGCAGAACCTTCCGCACCCTAAGCAACAATCATAACCCTAAACCAAAAAACCAGCCTGATCTTGTTTGGTTAATTGTTTTAAAAAATGTAGGAAAATGATCCCAGATCTAGATCATTTCTAGATTTAGAATATGGTATTAGCTAAAATAGATTGATGAAGGGATGGGCCAGTGTTCTCAGTGGGCAATAAAGTGTGGCAATCTGCACATATTATTTCGCTAACGCTACTGTCATTGAAACTGAGGACTAAGTACATTGGTCCACGCAATTGGAAAGAATAAATCTGATTGCATACAGGCCAATGCTACCACATTCCTTCTGGGGCCACATGGTTCTTCATGTCTACTTTCTAAAACTGGTTGTGGAGGACTTGTTTCCAAGACAAAATTGGTTCCTCCTGCTTCAGTAGAGGGCCACCAAGAGTAAACAATCACCTCACCGACCTCATCATGCAGCTATAAAAGAGAACTCCTAAAAAATGTGCACTGTATGGTATCTGGCCCCAGAGTGACTCCTTTGCATGTGTTCCCATGCTGGAAACAATGTGACCAAATTGGACAGTTTCCACCATATCTGCTGGTCAGATGTTTTCATGGAACACCCTGATGCAGGACTCCATGGGGCAATTCACTTTGCATTTTAGTGCTGGTTTTCCCCGGTGGTCATCCTAACTTCCCATGCTCCCTGGGATGTTCCTTCTGCAGACAAGCATGTGCATGGTGTGTTGGAGAGGCTGCAGCTATGGCTGAATATGGTATTAGCTAAAATAGATTGATGATGGGATGGGCCAGTGTTCTCAGTGGGCAATAAAGTGTGGCTCTCCGCACACATTATTTCGCTAACGATACTGTCATTGAAACTGAGGACTAAGTACATTGGTCCACGCAATTGGAAAGAATAAATCTGATTGCATACAGGCCAATGCTACCACATTCCTTCCGGGGCCACAAGGTTCTTCATGTCTACTTTCTAAAACTGGTTGTGGAGGACTTGTTTCCAAGACAAAATTGGTTCCTCCTGCTTCAATAGAGGGCCACCAAGAGTAAACAATCACCTCACCGACCTCATCATGCAGCTATAGAAGAGAACTCCTAAAAAATGTGCACTGTATGGTATCTGGCCCCAGAGTGACTCATTTGCATGTGTTCCCATGCTAGAAACAATGTGACCAAATTGGTGGTCGTGTCCAATACTTTCTCTCCACTGGAACAAAATCTAGTCTGTAGTCTTCAATATTGTAGAGTTAAGTTCCAAACTTTTATTTACCCCTATAGAACACATTGATGAATACACATAACACATATAGGTTGCGCAGCAACGTACTTGATTGCACTCTTGGTAATGTAAGTTAGAAAAGGAGGGCTCGTCCGGGATTTGAACCCGGGACCTCTCGCACCCTAAGCGAGAATCATACCCCTAGACCAACAAGCCAGAATGAAAATATTAGTTCTAACCATGTTCGGTGGAGTGTCCTTTATTAACCACCGCACCCCTGACTGCAATTGCAAGAGCTGGTTACCATCACATGTCAAATGTAATCTGGCATACTGTGGGTAACAAGCCTTCACCAATGCCAGCTCTAGGCACAGTCAAAGTTCATGGAAAAAATCAGCTGTGCTCCAAGAATGTCATATAATGATATATCACACTGTAATACACTACCTACACTTGGAGATGTTTAGAAGAAAGAGAAAAAAAAGCAGAACCTTCCGCACCCTAAGCAACAATCATAACCCTAAACCAAAAAACCAGCCTGATCTTGTTTGGTTAATCCTTTTAAAAAATGTAGGAAAATGATCCCAGATCTAGATCATCTATTTTTAGAATTTCATGACTATCCACACTTCGAAGAGCACTATCATACTGGGTTACCCCTGGATATACATGCACAAACAAGTGATTGATTGAAGAGCAAGTCATGCCTGACACTTGCCTAATACCAGTCAAAACAACAACTGTATGTGTCACTACCCAAAGAGAGGAGACAAAGTCTGGACCAGATGGGCTTCCTGAGACCAAGGTTTCAGCAGGGTCTTTGACAAAAAGACTGCAGAGAACTTGCAGCGGGATTTCATCATGGAGTCAAAGACCAGGGCAGAGTTATATTTCATGGTTAAGATACACGGTTCCCAAACACCCTGCATTGACTATCAGGGGTTCAACTAAATTATTATCAATAATCAGTATCCCTTCTCACTGATCTTTCAGCAGAGTGCCTAGAAATGGACCTGGAGAAGGTCTTTGGAGTGCTTGTTGGGCTGATGCCCACCCAGAGGGATCAAGGCAATCCACACGTTTGTGGGGTTTAGCAAATACTACAGACATTTTAACCTAATTTCTTAAGAGTTTTTAGCCTTATTACCACCTTGACCAAATAGGGGATTCCTAAGGACACATAGTTCCGCAGGTACAATAGGCTTTTGACATCTTGAAACTTCTTTTCATCTCAGCACCCATCTTTCGGTATCCTGGCACCAGCCTGGCCCATACCATTGAAGTTGATGCATCTGAGAGTGGAGAAAAAGCTGTGTCCTCCCAGACTTATGACAAGGATGTCATAAGTATGGATTGTTGGTTGCTCAGAACAACTCAGATGTTTTCATGGAACACCCTGATGCAGGACTCCATGGGGCAATTCCCTTTCCATTTTAGTGCTTGTTTTCCCCGGTGGTCATCCCAACTTCCCATGCCCCCTGGGATGTTCCTTCTGCAGACAAGCATGTGCATGGTGTGTTGGAGAGGCTGCAGCTATGGCTATATATGGTATTAGCTAAAATAGATTGATGATGCGATGGGCCAGTGTTCTCAGTGGGCAATAAAGTGTGGCTCTCCGCACACATTGTTTCGCTAACGATACTGTCATTGAAACTGAGGACTAAGTACATTGGTCCACGCAATTGGAAAGAATAAATCTGATTGCATACAGGCAAATGCTACCACATTCCTTCTGGGGCCACATGGTTCTTCATGTCTACTTTCTAAAACTGGTTGTGGAGGACTTGTTTCCAAGACAAAATTGGTTCCTCCTGCTTCAATAGAGGGCCACCAAGAGTAAACAATCACCTCACCGACCTCATCATGCAGTTATAGAAGAGAACTCCTAAAAAATGTGCACTGTATGGTATCTGGCCCCAGAGTGACTCCTTTGCATGTGTTCCCATGCTGGAAACAATGTGACCAAATTGGTGGTCGTGTCCAATACTTATTCTCCACTGGAACAAATTCTAGTCTGTAGTCTTCAATATTGTAGAGTTAAGTTCCAAACTTTTATTTACCCCTATACAACACATTGATGAATACACATAACACATATAGATTGCGCAGCAACGTACTTGATTGCACTACCTACTCTTGGTAATGTAAGTTAGAAAAGGTGAGCTCATCCGGGATTTGAACCCAGGACCTCTCGCACCCTAAGTAAGAATCATACCCCTAGACCAACAAGCCAGAATGAAATTTTTAGTTCTAACCATGTTCAGTGGAGTGTCCTTTATTAACCACCACTCCCCTGACTGCAATTGCAAGAGCTGGTTATCATCACATGTCAAATGTAATCTGGCATACTGTGGGTAACAAGCCTTCACCAATGCCAGCACTAGGCACAGTCAAAGTTCATGAAAAAAATCAGCTGTGCTCCAAGAATGTCATATAATGATATATCACACTGTAATACAATACCTACACTTGGAGATGTTTAGAAGAAAGAGAAAAAAAAGCAGAACCTTCCGCACCCTAAGCAACAATCATAACCCTAAACCGAAAAAACAGCCTGATCTTGTTTGGTTAATCCTTTTAAAAAATGTAGGAAAATGATCCCAGATCTAGATCATCTATTTTTAGAATTTCATGACTATCCACACTTCGAAGAGCACTATCATACTGGGTTACCCCTGGATATACATGCACAAACAAGTGATTGATTGAAGAGCAAGTCATGCCTGACACTTGCCTAATACCAGTGATAACAACAACTGTATGTGTCACTACCCAAAGAGAGGAGACAAAGTCTGGACCAGATGGGCTTCCTGAGAGCAAGGTTTCAGCAGGGTCTTTGACAAAAAGACTGCAGAGAACTTGCAGCGGGATTTCATCATGGAGTCAAAGACCAGGGCAGAGTTATATTTCATGGTAAAGATACACGGTTCCCAAACACCCTGCATTGACTATCAGGGGTTCAACTAAATTATTATCAATAATCAGTATCCCTTCTCACTGATCTTTCAGCAGAGTGCCTAGAAATGGACCTGGAGAAGGTCTTTGGAGTGCTTGTTGGGCTGATGCCCACCCAGAGGGATCAAGGCAATCCACAGGTTTGTGGGGTTTAGCAAATACTACAGACATTTTAACCTAATTTCTTAAGAGTTTTTAGCCTTATTACCACCTTGACCAAATAGGGGATTCCTAAGGACACATAGTTCCGCAGGTACAATAGGCTTTTGACATCTTGAAACTTCTTTTCATCTCAGCACCCATCTTTCGGTATCCTGGCACCAGCCTGGCCCATTCCCTTGAAGTTGATGCATCTGAGAGTGGAGAAAAAGCTGTGTCCTCCCAGACTTATGACAAGGATGTCATAAGTATGGATTGTTGGTTTCTCAGAACAACTCAGATGTTTTCATGGAACACCTTGATGCAGGACTCCATGGGCCAATTCCCTTTCCATTTTAATGCTGGTTTTCGCCCGGTGGTCATCCCAACTTCCCATGCCCCCAGGGATGTTCCTTCTGCAGACAAGCATGTGCATGGTGTGTTGGAGAGGCTGCAGCTATGGCTGAATATGGTATTAGCTAAAATAGATTGATGATGGGATGGGCCAGTGTTCTCAGTGGGCAATAAAGTGTGGCTCTCCGCAAACATTATTTCGCTAACGATACTGTCATTGAAACTGAGGACTAAGTACATTGGTCCACGCAATTGGAAAGAATAAATCTGATTGCATACAGGCCAATGCTACCACATTCCTTCTGGGGCCACATGGTTCTTCATGTCTACTTTCTAAAACTAGTTGTGGAGGACTTGTTTCCAAGACAAAATTGGTTCCTCCTGCTTCAGTAGAGGGCCACCAAGAGTAAACAATCACCTCACCGACCTTATTTACTCCTATAGAACACATTGATGAATACACATAACACACATAGGTTGTGCAGCACTCTTGGTAATGTAGGTCCGGGATCTATCGCACCCGAAGAAAAAATCACACCCCTAGACCAACGAGCCAAGATGAAAATATTGGTTCTAATCATGTTCAGTGGAGTGTCATTTATTAACCACCACACCCCTGACTGCAA
This sequence comes from Mixophyes fleayi, assembly GCF_038048845.1. Taxonomy (NCBI): domain Eukaryota; kingdom Metazoa; phylum Chordata; class Amphibia; order Anura; family Limnodynastidae; genus Mixophyes; species Mixophyes fleayi. The sequence goes on along the minus strand of NC_134405.1, from coordinate 25,701,842 downwards.
TTACAAGAGCTGGTTACCATCACATGTCAAATGTAATCTGGCATACTGTGGGTAACAAGCCTTCACCAATGCCAGCTCTAGGCACAGTCAAAGTTCATGAAAAGAATCAGCTGTGCTCCAAGAAAGTCATATAATGATATATCACACTGTAGTACACTACCTACACTTGGAGATATTTAGAAGGAAGAGAAAAAAAAAGCAGAACCTTCCGCACCCTAAGCAACAATCATAACCCTAAACAAAAAAAACAGCCTGATCTTGTTTGGTTAATCCTTTTAAAAAATGTAGGAAAATGATCCCAGATCTAGATCATCTAATTTTAGTATTTCATGACTATCCACACTTCAAAGAGCACTATCATACTGGGTTACCCCTGGATATACATGCACAAACAAGTGATCGATTGAAGAGCAAGTCATGCCTGATACTTGCCTAATACCAGTGATAACAGCAACTGTATGTTTCACTACCCAAAGAGAGGAGACAAAGTCTGGACCAGATGGGTTTCCTGAGACCAAGGTTTCAGCAGGGTCTTTGGCAGGATAGCGAGCGGCCACGATTCCACACAGGTGTAGGTAGAAAAGATGGAGGACCTCGCACCAGCGTGGAGGCACTCACGGTCCGGTGAGTGACAGTACCCCCCCTTTTAAAGGTGGGCTCAGAACACTTGGAACCGGGTTTGCCCGGAAATTTTAGATAGAATTTTTTAAGCAGGGTTGGAGCGTTGAGGTCATCAGCGCGAATCCAGGAGCGTTCCTCTGGACCAAAGCCCTTCCAATGAACGAGAAATCGGAGAGTTGCTAGCGAAATTTTAGCATCCAGGATCTGAGAGATCTCGAACTCCTCTTCTTGGTGAATCTGTACTGCTTTAGGTACAGAAGGAGGAGCAGAAAAGCGATTGATCACAAGAGGTTTGAGCAGAGAGACATGGAAGGCATTGGAGATCCGGAGGTTCTTTGGTAATAGTAGCTTGAAGCATACTGGATTTATGACTTGAGTGATCTTGTATGGCCCGATGAAGCGTGGCGCAAACTTCATGGATGGAACCTTCAAGCGGATATTTTTAGTAGAAAGCCATACACGGTCTCCAAGCTTGAGTGGTGGAATGGCTCGCCTCTTTTTATCTGCGAAGAATTTGTATCTGGCTGATGCTTTCCTCAGGGATGATCTCACCTGAGTCCAGATGGTTTTAAAGTTTTGACAGACTCTTTTCACCGCAGGGACTTGGGTGGGAGGGAGGGCAGGAAACTCTGGGAGAGACGGATGGTGACCGTAAACCACGAAAAAAGAGTTTTTGTTGAAGACTCATGGTACATGTTATTGTGGGCAAACTCAGCCCACGGGAGTAATTCTACCCAATTATCTTGATTGGCTGAGGAAAAGATTCTTATGAAGGTCTTGAGATCTTGATTGACCCTTTCGGTCTGGCCGTTTGATTGGGGATGGTAAGACGATGATAGAGACAGTCGGATACCCAAGGTCTTGCAAAGGGCTCGCCAGAATCTGGAGATGAACTGCACCCCTCTATCGGACACAATCTCGGATGGACAGCCGTGAATCCGAAAGATTTCTTTAATAAAATGGTCAGCCAAGGTAGAAGAAGATGGTAATCCGGTTAGAGGGACGAAGTGAACCATCTTGGAGAATCTATCCACCACTACCCAGATGGTATTACATCTCTTGCTAAGAGGAAGTTCGGTGACAAAGTCCATGCTTATATGGGTCCAAGGTTTAGTAGGGATAGGTAGTGGTTGGAGCAATCCCGCTGGTGTTCTGCGGGAAGACTTAAATTGAGAGCTGATCTCGCAAGCGGCCACGAACTCTCTGACATCCTTACTGATAGAAGGCCACCAATAACTCCGGGAAGGGATCTCAAAAGTCTTTCATTCACCAGAATGTCCAGAGAAACGTGAAGAATGGTACCATGACAATATTCTCTTGCGTAGAGATGGCGGAACAAGAGTTCTCCCAAACGGTAGCACATTGGTGGATGAAGTGGCCAAAGTCACACATTTGGGATCCAGTATAGGGTGATCGGAAGAATCCAAGATGTCAGAAGGAGGGGCAAATGCCCGGGATAAAGCATCTGCTTTCCTGTTCTTTGCAGCAGGTTTGAACGTTATAATGAGTTCGAAGCGAGAAAAGAAAAGTGACCACCTCGCCTGTCGAGGGTTTAGACATTGGGCTGTCTGTAAATAGAGGAGATTTTTGTGGTCGGTGAAGATGGTTACAGGATAATGAGCCCCCTCCAGTAGATATCTCCACTCCTCCAATGCGACTTTTATTGCCAACAGTTCTTTGTCACCGATGGTGTAGTTCTTCTCCGCTGGTAGAAGGCCCCTGGAGTAGAAGGTACAAGGATGGAACTTTTGTTGCTCAGATCTTTGGGAGAGAATAGCTCCTAGTCCAACATTGGAGGCGTCCACCTCGAGAAAGAAGGGAAGGTTTACGTCAGGCTGCCATAGAACAGGAGCGGTAGAAAATGCTTTTTTAAGGCTTTGGAAAGCTTGAAGGGCCTTGGAAGTCCAGTGTTTAGTATTGGCGCCCTTCTTGGTCAGGGCCACATTAGGAGAAGCAATAGATGAGAAATTCAAGATAAAACGTCTATAATAATTGGCAAAGCCTAGGAAGCATTGTATAGCCCTGAGAGTAGTTGGCTGAGGCCAAAGTAGAACGGCATTAACTTTATCCGGGTCCATCTCCAGACCTACTCCGGACACGATGTATCCTAAGAATGGTATTTGGGATAAGTCGAAGGAGCATTTCTCTAATTTGCAGAATAGTAGGTTCCTCCGTAGCCTGGAGAGAACCTCTGCCACATGTTGATGGTGGGAGGACAGATCTTGAGAGAAGATTAAAATGTCGTCCAGATAGACTACAACGCATACGTATAATAGGTCCCGGAAGATCTCGTTCACGAATCCTTGAAAGACAGCAGGGGCATTACACAGTCCAAAAGGCATCACCAGATATTCGTAATGGCCATCCCTGGTATTAAACGCTGTCTTCCATTCGTCACCTGACTTGATCCGGATTAGGTTGTAAGCGCCACGGAGATCAAGTTTGGTGAATATCCGGGCACCCTCGATACGGTCGAAGAGTTCGGTAATAAGTGGAATCGTGTACCGGTTTTTGAAGGTAATGGCATTGAGCCCCCGATAGTCAATGCAAGGTCTTAAGGTCCCATCTTTCTTTTTAACGAAAAAGAACCCCGCTCCGGCGGGAGAGCTGGAAGGTCGGATGAATCCGCGATGTAGATTGTCCTTGATGTATTCAGACATAGCCTGAGTCTCTGGTAATGAGAGAGGATATACACGACCCCTAGGAGGGTTTTTGCCAGGTAGCAGGTCTATGGGACAATACCATGACCGATGAGGTGGCAGGCGTTCAGACTGAGCCTTATCGAACACGTCAGTGAACGGGGCGTACTATGGAGGAAGGCCCGGAGGGCCAGGTGTTAAGGAAGATTTATTAATCTTAAGTGGAACCACTCGGGTTAGACATCTGTGATGACAATCCGGACCCCAGGATGTGACTTGGGGAGTATTCCAATCAATTTGTGGTGAGTGAAGCTGAAGCCATGGGAGACCAAGGACGATGGGACTGGTAGTAACCGGAAGGACCAGAAAAGAGATTTTCTCTTGGTGTAGAACTCCGACTTGGAGGGTCAAAGGAGACATACAGTGAGTGATAAGTCCATTGACAATATGAGAGCCGTCTATAGCGGTGACAGCTATGGCGGATTTTAATGGGGCCACTGGTAGGGACCACTGGTTCACTAGAGCACTGGAGATGAAGTTGCCGGCAGCGCCGGAGTCCAGAAGTGCTTGGGAACTAAAGGATTTGGAGGGAAAAAAAATAGTCACATCAAACGTACACACTTTGACATCCATAGAAGATGGAGAGGAGTCCAGGGACCCTAACCTTACCTCTCCAGAACAGGTTAGGGCCTGGCATTTCCCGACTTCTTGGGACATGAGTTCAAGCTGTGAGAAGGGTCAGCACAATAGATGCAGAGTCTATTTTTAATTCGTCGATCCCTCTCTTGAGATGTTAATTTTGAGCGGCCTACCTCCATGGGTTCCACTGGAGGAGGAATATGACGAACTTGAGGTGATGGAGTAGTGAACCCTTTAGAGGTGCTGGTTCTTTCAGACTCCCTCTCACGGAATCTCATGTCTACCCTATGACATAGGGAAATTAGGTCATCCAAGGAGGATGGTAACTCTTGTGTGGTCAGTGCGTCTTTGATCTTGTCTGCTAGGGCCTCGGTGTTCCACTGCAGTTCAGAGGCAAGTATCCGAAACTGAATGACGTACTGGGCCACAGAGCGTGATCCTTGGTGAAGTCGGAGGATGCTAGAAGCCGCAGAGACAACGCGGCCAGGTTCGTCGAATATTTTTTTCGAAAAGTGGAGATGAACAGTGCACTATCCTCCAATAAGGGGTCATTTCTCTCCCACAGAGGGGAGGCCCACGCCAGATCCTGTCCGGAAAACAGGGAAATGAGGTAGGCTACTTTGGCACGATGAGTGGCAAAATGGTGAGGTTGAAGCTCGAAATGGAGAGAGCATTGATTAAGGAAACCTCTACAAGTTTTTGGGTCTCCGTCATATTTTGAGGGAGTAGGCAGGTGTTGCGTGGAAGCAGTAGACACCTGGGATGGCACTGGGGAAGGAGAAGGCGCTGGAGGTTCAACAGTCGCTGAAACATTTTATGGAGGAACTGCTCGGGTGGCCAGAGTCTGGAAACACTGGAACAGATGTTGCTGCCGAACATCCTGTTGTTCTACCCGAGTGATCAGATGCTGCAGCATCTCCTTAGCTGTTGGCTCCAATCCTGGGTCTGTCATGGCCTGATCTTACTGTCACGGGCACTAGGAGTTGCTATCCGAGTTTCACCAGATGGAACTCTGCTAGAGAGGCGGGGATATGGCACGCACCTCAAAGCAGGCAGGTGAATGATTGGAGCGACACAACAGCAGGAGAGTAGAGATAGTCTGAGGAAGTCAACGACTTGGAGCTGTAAACTGGAGACTGAAGATAATGTAGACACGAGGAGTGGATGTGGATAGGTGGTGGTAAGTAGAGGAGGAGTCAGTGGTCTGCGTACAGCAAGTTGTACCACTGTTGTGATGGGAAGAATAGTATTGGTGCAGGTAGGTAGCAGTGTAGTCGGTGGTCTGCGTGCAGCAAGTTGTACCACCGCTATGGTGAGAAGTCGGGTCCAGGTGTAGGTAGGTAATAGGAGAGTCAGTGGTCTGCGTATAGCAAGTTGTACCACCACTGTGATAGGAGGACTTGTCCAGGTGCGGGTAGGTAGCAGGGAAGTCAGTGGTCTGCTTGCAGCAAGTTGTACCACTGCTGTGTGAAGGAGTGAGGACTTGTCCAGGTGCAGGAGAGTGAAGTTGAAAGGCAAACTGTGGCTGTGATGTTATTGCATTAGATATGCTTAATGTTTGTAGACACTCCCTTATATGTTTAAGCTTGAATCTTTAGTGAGGGTCCCTAAGACCATGGGGAATGCTGGGAAGTGGGTGTGGGGCAGTGTGCAATGTACCCGGAGTCTGCAAATGGCTGAATAAAGAGCTCAGCAGTGCCCACCCATGCTTCAGTGTCCTGATGAACTGATTTACAAGTATATTAACAAAACATGGTGTCAGAAGAAGTTTTAACTGGACCGCTAGAGCTCAGAGTGTGAAAGGATCCTGCAGAAGTCTGTAAAACTGTGACACGCAGTGTCTGAATATCTGCCTTGTGCTCTGGTCACATCAAACAGTGAGTAACTATGGATAGGCTGTCTCCTCCAGCAGGCATGCTCATGTCTGGCAACTTGTCTGAAAACTGGAAAAGATTTAAACAAAGGTTTAATATATATCTTGCTGCATGTGGAGCTGATGCAATGGAGGATAAAACAAAGTCATCCATCTTCCTTCATGTGATAGGAGAGGATGTGCTGGACATTTATAACAGTTTTCAGTTTGCTGAAGGGCAGAATATGGTGCTATCTTCTATAATGCAAAAGTTTGAAGATTACTTTGTGCCAAGGAAAAATGTGACATATGAAAGATATAAGTTTTTCACCTGTGATCAGAAGTCTGGAGAAGGATTTGATCAGTATGTTACAGAACTGCAATCACTCAGCAAAACCTGTGAGTTTGGTGATTTAAAGGACTCACTGATTAGAGATCGTATTGTCTGTGGAATACCTGATAATGGACTCAGAGAAAGATTGCTGAGAGAGCAAGACCTAACACTAGACAAGGCAATGACTATGTGCAGACCTGCAGAAATTACCAGACTGCAAGCCAAACAGTTACACAAGGAATCTGATACTACTGTACATGTGGTGAAGAAAACAGAGCCAAGCAAACCACCATTCTCTAAAATGAAGCAGTCTAAAATGCAATCTAATAGGAAAATCTGCAGTAGATGTGGAAATACTCACAATCCTAAAATGTGCCCTGCTTATGGTAAAACCTGCATGAAATGTGGTGGACTTAATCACTTTGCCAAATGCTGTAGAACCAATAGTGAAACAAACAAAGTGCATGCCGTTGAACAAGCTACATCTGAAGATTTTTTTGTGAATTGTATTGAACTTTGCAGTACAGACAAGAAAGAATGGATTGTTCCTTTAACAGTGAACGAGATTGTCATTCCCTTTAAGCTTGATACTGGTGCGCAGGTGAATTTGATATCGTTTCAAGACTATAAGACTTTTAGAGTAAAACCTAAAATTCATCCAGCCAATGTGAAAGTTACAGGCTACACTGGGGAGGAAATTCCTGTGAAAGTATGAGAGAGGCCATTAAGCCGAAGGAGTTTAAAAGCATGTGGTGTGAGCTGATATGTTATTTACCACTAAGGGTTAAGTCTGAGATGGAATCAGCCAATGGTGGAGAGGTGGGAGTGTGGTGGAAAATATATATCAAGGAGGGGAAGAAGGAGAGAGCTTCATGTTTCCTGGATCTGGATACCTGGCAGCATCAGGCTTAGTATCACAAGCTCCATTGCTGTATATTAGCCTCCTTTACTCTGCTAAATAAATTTCCTTTTGCTCTCCTGTCACTGTCTTTCCCTGCTTTTCCTCCTCACATATTATCGCTGTTTTGTTTTTGTTTTTGTTTTTTTGTTTTGTTTTTTGCCTGTTTTCTCACACTGATAATGTCTGACTAACGTCTCAGATGCAGCAGGACCTTAACAGCCAGCCTGGCTTTTCCCCTCCCACCCCCCTTGTTCCAGTTGCTCCCTGGGTCGGCCCAGCGGCTCCCCCCCTCATGGCCTCCGCCCCTGCAAGCGTCCAAGCGGTACCGTCTGGTTCGGCGGTCGGCGCTGTGCAGGGGGCGGGGCTCCGCTGCCAGTCAGCTCGCGACGCAAGGAGGTCTCGAGGGTTAGGCCCTAGGCGCGCAACGAAGACACAGGCTCCGGAGTGGGCGGCAAGGCCGCTCGGGTCCGGAGTCCACAGACAGGCAGGCGGGATCAGCAGGCCACGGAGCAGGGGATCCTCTTCCCCTGCACCCGTGGCTGCCAGGTGGACCAGACACAATCCCCCCAGCGCTGTAGGCTCTGCTATAGAGGACGTAGTTTGTGGGATAGAAGCGGGCAGGTGTACCCCAGGGGGGGGGGGGGCAGAGAGGGGTGGCACGGTTCAGCCACAAGGGCTAATTTCTCCAGAGGGGTCTTGGGCCTGTAATACTGAATCCCCTTCCGCCCACGTATCACCAATTTCAGGTGGGGGTCATTTACTTGTGGGCGACCTTCTCACCCTTTAGGCAGCAGGAACGGGCCAACCTTTATACCAGTCACAGGCACAGCGTGACAGCTCCTCCCTTTTGGCATCCCTACACGTAGTTATCAGCCATCTCACCCTTCCCCCTCCCTATTCCGGTTGCCAGGGACACCCCTCCCCCCAGCTCCTCACTGCTGCTGTTTCATTGGAGTCCTCCATACGGGGAGGACTGGGGGCCTCATACCATCAAGCCTCTACTATCTTGGGGCCAGCCCCCGGTAGTCTAACTGCTTTTTATAGGGGTCACTTCAACATCAACCCCCCTCGGCTCAGCCTTTACTAAATAGCGCCCTTAGCGGGGCGGATAGAGCAGAGAACTGGCCTTTTGTTCCTGCGGTTTTAAGTCTGCCTATGTCAGGCTCTGTGAGCACGGGGGGGGGTTCTCTCCCATACCCTCCAAGGGGATATAATGTAGAGTTAGAATAAGGGATTAGCTGGATGGCCCCGTACCCCTCGCTGTCGGGGCAGTATCTACACTCCTATCCTAGACCTTCATTCAGTAAATCAGTGGCTGTTTCTAGTATGGATGTGCACTGTTCTTCTCGGGTGGAGCAGGGGGGAGGGGTTGGTAGAATACCTCCACATGCGGGGTTTGTGGGGCATATCACAGAAATAACGCCCGCTGCTGATGCAACATTTGAAATACCTCAACCCCCGCGCCAGCGTAACTTATCCCCTGCAAGGGCTAATGTGTTTCTCTGTCCAGCTTAACAGGCACAATCATCATCATTACCGGGGACAGATGACGGCAGGCGAATTTCTCAGCGGCCACAAGGAGAGGAGTCAGGGCAAGCGGGGACACAACAAGGGCCCCAGCAGACCGTCGCTCCGGGGGATGACAGAGCCAGATCGGGTCATCGGGAGGCGCAAGGCACAGCCGGTGAGTGTGAAAGATCTGCGGTATGCAGCACACACATGATAGTTCAAGCATTTCCACTACCAGCGATGAGTCGGCTTCATTTTCCCCAAGGCAGGGTCAGCGCAAGCTAGTTGGAATTCTGAATACTTATTTTGGGGTGGTAAGAAGAACATAGGACCCGGCTAGGCAGTGCTTCTCCCACCCCGACAGGCCCTCTCGTTAGGTGTGAGAACACAGCGCTGCTGATAGGAATAAAGCCCAGCGTAAGAGATAAGATAAAACAGGGTTACTTTGGTGACATCTTTGATCTAACAGTAGACACCAGGAAAGAGTTAGCGGCCGCGTGCGCAAGAGGAGGAGTTGGGGAGGATGCTTAAAGAAAGTTTTCCAACTGACTGACAGGGTATTGGGTGTTTTCGCCTGTTATTTAGAAGCAAGACCGGACGCAATTATAGACGTTTGGAGGTATCACTGTATGAAAAATGAAAGGCATTGTTGCGACCGGCGGGGACCTGGCGGTTATATGATAAGCAGTTTTGCGGGAAAGTGCACGGTCAGCGTTACATGCCCCTGGCACTTAAAGATGTGGAAAATTGGGATAAAGTTGAATAGAGCCCAAATTCATATGGGGTCTAGCCCGCCTCAGTTGACAAGGTTTCCGGTCCGGGGGAGGCTATAAGCGTCAAATTGCAGAAGAAACCATTCCCTTAAAGATTGTCCTAGGGGTGTCAGGGGCCTCGGGAAGGGGGGGGGTGCAGGAGGTGCTGTCTAAGGCAGATCCTCCCATTAAATTCCCAGTCCTCTGTTGATAGCTAGCACTTTACCCGGATGCGGCTCAGGCCTCTTTCCTAGAGAGTGTTTTCGCTGCCACCAGGAAACTTCGTTCCGCATATGTACACACTGACATTCTGGCGGAGAAATTTGGAAAGGGGATAGGCCTGGGTGTCATGGTGGGTTCTTTTTCTTCCCCCCCATGCAAGATTTGGTCATTTCCCCGGTTGGAATAGTACCTAAAAGACCCCAGGCAAATTTAGATTAATCCAACATTTATCTCACCCAGCGGCCAGGTCAGTTAATGATGCAATCGATCCTAAAGTTAGCTCAGTGGTGTACCAGTCCTTTGATGATGCACTGACCATAGTGAGAGAGTTTGGCAAGGGAGCGCTGATGGCTAAATTGGACATAGATCCTGCATTTCGCCCCTCCCATTACACCCCGAGTCCTTTAAGTTTATGGGTTTTAAAATTCAGAACGAGTACTATGTAGATCGATGCCTTCCAATGGGTTGTTCAGTTTCATGCACATATTTTGAGGCTTTCAGTTCCTTCCTCCACTGGTGTGTTGGGGCAGGGACGGGACACCTCGGCATAATGCATTACCTGGATGACTTCCTGTTTATAGGTCCAGCCAAATCCCCTTGCTGTAAGGACAGGCAGCGCAAGCGTTATTTCAGGTGATGGGTGTACCAGTAGCCTCGGATAAAACAGAGGGCCCAGCCACGTGCTTGGTGTTTTTAGGTGTAGAAATTGACACTAGGGAAGGTTGTTGTCGTTTACCCTCTGATAAAATTGGTAAGTTGCAGTCCCTGATAGAAGAAGTTATGGCGGCACCGTCTTGCTCTTTGCGGAAAGTTCAATCTCTTTTAGGCTCATTCAATTTTGCCTGCCGTGTGATAACTATGGGTCGGGTGTTTTGTAGAAAGTTACAACTAGCGACATCAGGTTTCCATAGTCCCCATTCCTAGGTACGGTTGTCGGAGGAGATAAGGGAGGATTTGTGTATATGGAGAAGGTTTCTAACGGTTTTTCAATGCGTGGCTTTGGAGTTGTGGTCTTGCCGGTTGCGCGGTAGGAGCGTGGTGTTTTTTGGTACGACAACCTAGGTGTGGTTTAGGCTATTAACAAGCAGAGCGCCTCATCACGCACGGCGATCAACTTGTTGCGAGTCTTGGTTTGTGTGGCTTTGTTATGGCCGAGTGGTTAAGGTGTAGGACTTGAAGTAGAATGGGCTCTCTCTGCGCAGGTCGGATCCTGCTTGTAGCAAATCATTTAAAGATGTCTAGAGTTTTTTGACATTGGTTTTCATGCACGCCACGTTCCTGGCGTGGATAACCAGATAGCAGACGCTCTTTCTAGTTTAACTGTCTGCGTTTTAGGTCCCTGGCCCCACATGCCCGTTTAACCGGCTTACAGTGTCCCCCTTGTGTTTGGCAAATGATCCAGTAGGGATAAGGTGGATTGCGGAGGCGTCCTTGGCTCCTCCTACTAGGAAGTGCTATCAAGGGGCATGGGAACGTTGGTTGTGTTATCAAGAGATATTCGACAGCAACACATCAGATCAGATTCCCTCTATGACGGGTTTTATGTTGAATCACTACAAAGAAGGGGTTTCTAAGACAAGGATGGGTTCCATGTTAGCCAGCATTTCATTTATGGTCAGATGAAACGGTACACAAGATCCCACTAAATAATTTATTATAGCGAAGGCATTGAAAGGTTGGTCCGGAACTCAGCCAGTGATTAGTGACACATGCCGCCCTTTTGACACACAGATTTTAGACGGACTGATTAAGGGTTTTGCATAGCGTATCTGGGGATAGTTATGAGGCTTTGCTATTGGTTTGGCTTTCTCATTAGCATATCACGGCGCTTTTAGGTTTAGAAAGCTTATGGCGCTATAAAAACAAAACAAAACAAACAATCGGAGTGAAGCGTGGCTATTTAGGAATGTTATTGTGCAGCCTGATATCATACGATATAAGATAGCTAAGTCAAAATTGGATCATTTAGGCAGATGTCATTGGTTAGCAATTACGGGGCAATGTAAACATCTAGATGCCCAGTCATGCTTGCTAATAAATTTTCTAGTCTTCGGCCCCCAGGGGAGGGTTTGTGGTTAATTCATCTGGATCATACACCTTTGACTAAATTTCAGTTCAGTTCCCTGCTGAAACGTGCCCTGGGGGAAATACGTCTAAACCCAGCAGACTATGGTACACATTCTTTCAGGATCGGGTCCGCCACCGCTGCGGCAGTTAGGGGTGCATCCGTCACTGAAATTCAAGCGCTAGGGAGATGGAAGTCGCAGACTGATAGGAAATACATTCTGCTGGACGAATGAGAGTTTATAGGTTCCCGTCTTCATAGTCTTTCCTCTCCGCACGTTACTCGGTACTCTTCTATCTCTTTTATCTTATCTTTTCTTCTCTATCAGTTGGTGACTCAGGGCTATGCTTCTCGCTGTGTTAAACGGGGGCGTGAAGGGATTTTTTTCCTCTTTTTTCCTTGGCAAGGCCTGATTAGTGTGTGTGCCTCCAAGGTTCTAGGGGGTCGTTTACCTTCACCTGGGTTACCAATTTTCCTATTTCTCTGCTTTGAAATAAAATTAAAATAAATTAAAATAAAATCGTTGTTAATGTTAAGGCCGAGGTGCCTCACAGAAGGTTTTAAAATTTGAAAGTAATTAAGGAAGTGTTTACGGTTACGGGATACTCCACCTGAACTGAGATGGTGCCCCTCTGGTATGGAGGGGGGCTAATTTAGGAGTTGGCAACAGCTTAGAGTCCTGTTTGCTTGTGTTGGAAGTTAATACTATTGTATCTATTACATGGAAAAAAATTAGACGGGATTATATATTTTGTTCCAGGTTATGGGGTGAAGAGGACGCGAATAGGGGTCATGGGTCATTTGTTTATCTTTTGGGCAGCGTAACACAGACTAGCTTATAGGGGGCCGGTTTCACACACCCAGTAGACATTCGGTGGTTGAGGCAAAGGGGCATGGTATGAGCGGCACTTATTCCCACGTTAGAAAAAGAGATAGAAGATCACGTAGCCCCTGATATAGTGGTGATTCATTTAGGGAGGCAATGACGTGGATAGAGGTAAATCCCTGGATCTAATCATGAACATTCGGGAGGATCTTGCACAAATACATGTTTGATGGCCTGCAATTAAGGTTTGTTGGTCAAATATTATCCCCGTTGGTCCTGGACATCATTTATTCCCCCGGCCACATTGATCAGGGTGGTTAAGAAGATAGATGGGTACGCGAGACGGAATATTAAAAGCATGCAGGGTGTAGATATAAGTCATCCCTGGTTAATGGTAGAAAAGAGACATCTTTTTTAGAGCAGATGGGGTCCATTTGTCGACAGAAGGAACGGTTTTGTTATAGAGAGGATTTTTTCGGAAAGGAAGGGTTTAGTTTTTTCTTTAGGTGGCGGGCCGTGAAGTCCGTAGGTCACACGGCTGTGGTAGGAGAGCATGGCAGTCAGCTCGTTGGTAAACATACGGTACTTAAGTGTTTGCGATGAGCTTTGGTTCCCTCGACGTTATCAGACTCGTGGATGCTCTTGTAAGGAGTATCAGGTTTTGCCTAGAAAGGGCTTAACCAGTTTGAGTCCAGAGGGTATTGAGTTAATTTATAGTTTATAGTACCGGCCAATAGATAAGGTTTTAACCTGGGTTGGTGGAAAGGAGATGATCTTCCACCTTATTGGTTTATGTTGGTTAGCTGGCTGCCCTGCTCTTCGCCACCTATTAAAAGGTCAAAATTTTGATAGAAATAAAATAAAATCAAATAAATAAAATAATTAAATAAAATAACAATAAATAAAAGTGACCTTTTTTATTCCAAACTTAAGTCGGTGTCCGTGTCTTTATTTATGGTTTGTAAATGGGGGGAGCTTTAACCAGAATGGGGAGGTTGCATAGGAAGAGTAATCAACACTATGCATTTTAGGTACATGCCTAGTGACCCTGAGCTACAAAGGACAAAAGTTCAAAACATCTCTACTGATTGTGGATAAAGATGTACAACCGATTCTAGGATTAAGTTCATGTGAGAAGCTTAACTTGATAAAGAAAGTTTTCATGGTGACATCACAAGTAGAAGATGAATGCAAATCAGTGTTTACAGAATACAGAGACATGTTTGAAGGTTTAGGTTGTCTGCCTGGCGAGCATAGGATAAATCTAGACACGCAAGTTCCTCCAGTGATACACCCCTGTAGAAAAGTGCCATTTGCGCTGAGAGAAAAACTAAAACAGGAGTTAATCCGCATGGAAGCTTTTGGTGTGACACAGAAAGTTGATGAGCCTACTGAATGGGTGAGCGCCTTAGTAATTGTTGAAAAGAAAAATGGACAACTCAGAATATGTCTGGATCCAAGAGATTTAAATAAGGCTATTAAAAGAGAACATTTCAAACTACCAACCAGAGATGAAATCATGTCACAATTTGCGGGAGCAAAATGGTTCAGTAAATTGGATGCATCTTCAGGATTCTGGCAAATGAAGCTAGATGAAGCCAGCTCAATGCTGTGTACATTTAATACCCCAGAAGGTCGATACAGATTCCTTCGACTACCATATGGGATATTGTCTGCTCCAGAAGTATATCACAAAAGGATACACATGATTTTTGAACACATTCCAGGTGTTGAAACAATGATGGATGACATTATTGTCTGGGGATCTACAAAAGAAGAACATGATTCTAGACTGAGACAAGTAATGGAACTTATCAAGAAGGTGAATCTAAAGCTGAACAAGGACAAATGTGAATTTGGTGTGAAAACACTTACCTTTATGGGTGACGTGGTCTCGGAGGAAGGTGTGAAGCCTGACCCGAGGAAAATATCAGCCATAATAAACATGGAACGTCCTAACAACAAATACGACGTGAGAAGATTCCTAGGAATGATTACTTACTTAGGAAAGTTTATTTCTCAACTCTCCGAACAAACAGCACCTCTAAGATGGTTGTTGGACAAAAATAATGAGTGGATGTGGTCACATGAACAAGAAGAAAGTTGGCAAAACTTGAAACGGACCATCACAGAGCAACCGGTACTAAGATTCTTTGATCCTACAAAAAGAATAAGAATTTCAGCAGATGCCTCGCAATTTGGCCTAGGCTCAGTGTTGTTAAAAGAACATGAGGATACATGGCAACTGGTAATCTATGCATCAAGAGCATTGACAAGTGCTGAAACAAGATATGCTCAGATAGAAAAAGAACTTCTAGCAATCACATATGCATGTGAGCGATTTCATCAATTTGTGTATGGTCAAGCGTTTACAGTGGAAACTGACCACAAGCCATTGGTAGCTATCATGGCTAAATCGTTACATGACTGTCCCATGAGAATTCAACGAATGCTTATAAGACTACAGAAATATGATGTCCAATTGCTGTACTGTCCTGGTAAATACATGTACATTGCTGACACACTTTCCCGTGCTGTGAACAAAAGTGAAGGTTCTGAAAGTCTGATGGATAAAGAGATAGTTGCATATGTTAATTTGATTGTAGCTTCTCTACCTGTGTCTCTTGCAAGACAAGAACAGATAAGAAAAGAAACAGAGACAGACATCACAATGAAAGTGCTACAAGACATCATTCTGAAAGGATGGCCAGCAGAAAAAAATGCGTGCCCATTGTCTATTCATGATTATTGGATGTACCGCACTTACCTTACGGTTGTCAATGGTATTATTTACAAAGGCAATAGAATTGTTATACCTGCACGACTAAGAAAAATTATGCTGTGCAAGATACATGAAGGCCACTTAGGAAAAGAGAAATGTAAACGGAGGGCGCGTGAAGTGATGTATTGGCCAAGAATGAACCAGGACATAGCACAGACAACAGCTACATGTGAACTGTGTCTTATGTACAGACCAAAGCAACAAGTCGAGCCGCTGAGTCCTCATGCAGTGCCAGAGAGACCATACCAGAAGGTAGGCGCAGATTTGTTTGATTGTATTGGAAAAACGCACATTGTCGTGACTGATTATTATTCTAATTACCATGAGGTGCAGACTCTACCTACAACTACTAGTAAAGCCGTAATCAGTTGCATGAAGTCAATCTTTGCAAGGCATGGTGTTCCTATGGAAGTGTTCACTGACAATGGACCTCAGTTTTCCAGCGCTGAATTTACACAATTTGCTGAAGAGTGGGAATTTGTCCATACAACATCAAGTCCCCACTATCCACAGTCAAATGGGTTGGTGGAAAGTTCAGTAAAAACTGTAAAGAGTCTAATGAAAAAAGCACAAGACGGCAAAGAAGATTTCTACAAAAGTCTTTTAATCTACCGCAGTACACCTCTACAGAATGGACTCTCTCCTGCACAAATGCTGATGGGAAGGAGGATTAGAGCAAATCTTCCGATAAGTGATGAACTGCTTAATACGCATAACTCAGCATTGGTGAGACTGAGTAACGTACGTAAACAGGAGAAACAGAAACTGTACCATGATAGGCGAGCAAAAAGCTTATCTGATCTAAGATCAGGTGACCAAGTCCGTCTCCGAGATCATGAGAAAGGCATTTGGATGCAGAAAGGTATTGTGCAAGCACAAGTAGCACCAAGATCTTATATTGTACGTACAGATCGTGGAACAGAAGTAAGAAGAAATCGGGTCGATTTAAGATCTCAACCCAACCATAGTGATGGCAACACGACTGAAGAATACCCTTCATCTGACATGTATGATGGACTTGATAATGGTGAACAAACCATGATGGAAGAAAGGTCCAACATGGTTGACGAAACACAGACTTTGTGTGAAAGACCCATAAGAGAAATACGCAGACCTGAGAGACTCATTGAAACGTGTTGGATGATGTTCTTAATGTTATATCGTTGAATTGTTATACTGAAGGATACAGGGCTTATCTTTAAAGAAAAGAAGATGTGATGTTATTGCATTAGATATGCTTAATGTTTGTAGACACTCCCTTATATGTTTAAGCTTGAATCTTTAGTGATGGTCCCTAAGACCATGGGGAATGCTGGGAAGTGGGTGTGGGGCAGTGTGCAATGTACTCGGAGTCTGCAAATGGCTGAATAAAGAGCTCAGCAGTGCCCACCCATGCTTCAGTGTCCTGATGAACTGATTTACAAGTATATTAACAAAACAGTGCCTGTATGGGAACAGCGCGAGTAGAGCAATGTCTTGAGAGGCAGGGATGGAAGGCACAATGAATAGTCTGTATAGAGTAGGTGCCTTGCAGTGAGGAGAAGCTGGTCACAGCAGATATGCACAATAACGCCAAGTAGTAGGAGATATCGAGCTTGAGTGAAAGCTTGTCCTAAATGAAGCAATGCAGTAACACAGTCTATATGGGTACCTGTAACCTGTGCAGCAAACAACAATGGATGCAACTGGTATGTGAGCAAATAGGCAATAGTCAATAGTCAGTAGAGCATACCCAGTTGTGTAGATCCGGAATCAGCTGAGAAGTGAAGCGTTGTAGCGGTATGGGAACCGCCGCTGAGTTGAGCAGGGGAGCAGCGTGGAAGCTGTAACACGATCAGCAGAGTGCTAGCGTTGGAGCGGTATGGGAACCGCTGCTAAGTGGAGCCAGGAGCAGCGTGGAAGCTGTGACACGATCAGCGGGGTGATAGCGTTGTAGCGGTATGGGAACCGCTGCTGAGTGGAGCAGGGAGCAGCGTGGAAGCTGAGACACGATCAGCAGAGTGTCAGTGTTGGAGCGGTAAGAGGACCGCCGCTGAGTTGAGCAGGGAGCAGCGTGGAAGCTGTAGTATGAGTAAAGCTGGAAACAGTTTGGAAACTGTACAAACGAGTAAAGCTGGAAGCAGTTTGGAATCTGCACACACCTATAGAAGTTCTCGGGGAATGAGACTTCAAGATCAGGCCCCTACCTAGGGTTGCAGATGCCTTAAATAGGGTGAGGTGATTGATCTGTCAATCACCTCAATGGACAGGTGAAGTTAATAGCGGGTTCTGCACATGCGGAGATGGCAGGATAGCGAGCGGCCACGATTCCACACAGGTGTAGGTAGAAAAGATGGAGGACCTCGCACCAGTGTAGAGGCACTCCCGGTCCGGTAAGTGACAGACAGACTGTTCTACTGAATAGCGGTATGCCTATCTGTTACTGACTTTCTATGTTTACTCTGCATATCCGCTAGGACAAGTCTCCACGCTCAGCAGCGGTATCCATACCCGCTATAGACTGTAATTGTTACGCTGCATACCTGTTTGGAATTTACCATGCTACTCAGTCGTTATATGCATAACTGTGATTGACTATCCATTATTGGCCTGCATATCTGTGCTGAGCAAATCTCTACCAAGCAGCGCCACACATACCGTTATATAGACTTTGTTGGATACGCTGCTTACCTATTGGGATCAAGTTCCTCTGTGCTCTCAGTGTCTGCATCCTATTATCTTTGTATGCTTCCACTCATCAACACTTGTACACATCCTCACCTATTAAGCAGTGGTACAACTTGCTATACGCAGACCACTGACTTCCCCGCTACCTACCTGCACCTGGACAAGTCTTCTCACCATAAGCAGTGGTACAACTTGCTATACGCAGACCACTGACTTCCCCGCTACCTACCTGCACCTGGACAAGTCTCTTCACGATAAGCAGTGGTACAACTTGCTGTACGCTGACCACTGACTTCCCTGCTACCTCCCTGCATCTACTCACATCCATCCTGATCTCCATGTTCAAATCTGTCTTTCCACTATATCAGCTAGTCGCTGATTCATTGACCAAAGATTGCTGCAAGTCACTGACTTTCCTATTATCTATTGGCATTCTCTCTCCATCTGCTGTGATATCTGTTCCGCTAGTCACCCCGCTACCAGAGGACCGTTGTGAGAACTTCACTACTCTGGTAAGCCCAGTCATCTGGTGAAATCCTGGGCAAGACTCCTAGTGCCCGTGAGAATGGGCTTCCTGAGACCAAGGTTTCAGCAGGGTCTTTGACAAAAAGACTGCAGAGAACTTGCAGCGGTACATCATCATGAAGTCAAAGACCAGGGCAGAGTTATAATTAATTTTAAAGATACACGGTTCCCAAAAACCCTGCATTGACTATCAGGGGTTCAACTAAATTATTATCAATAATCAGTATCCCTTCTCACTGATCTTTCAGCAGAGTGCCTAGAAATGGACCTGGAGAAGGTCTTTGGAGTGCTTGTTGGGCTGATGCCCACCCAGAGGGATCAAGGCAATCCACAGGTTTGTGGGGTTTAGCAAATACTACAGACATTTTAACCTAATTTCTTAAGAGTTTTTAGCCTTATTACCACCGTGACCAAATAGGTGATTCCTAAGGACACATAGTTTTGCAGGTACAATAGGCTTTTGACAGCTTGAAACTTCTTTTCATCTCAGCACCCATCTTTCGGTATCCTGGCACCAGCCTGGCCCATACCCTTGAAGCCGATGCATCTGAGAGTGGAGTAAAAGCTGTGTCCTCCCAGACTTATGACAAGGATGTCATAAGTATGGATTTTTGGTTGCTCAGAACAACTCAGATGTTTTCATGGAACACCCTGATGCAGGACTCCGTGGGGCAATTCCCTTTCCATTTTAATGCTGGTTTTCGCCCGGTGGTCATCCCAACTTCCCATGCCCCTGGGATGTTCCTTCTGCAGACAAGCATGTGCATGGTGTGTTGGAGAGGCTGCAGCTATGGCTGAATATGGTATTAGCTAAAATAGATTGATGATGGGATGGGCCATTGTTCTCAGTGGGCAATAAAGTGTGGCTCTCCGCAAACATTATTTCGCTAACGATACTGTCATTGAAACTGAGGACTAAGTACATTGGTCCACGCAATTGGAAAGAATAAATCTGATTGCATACAGGCCAATGCTACCACATTCCTTCTGGGGCCACATGGTTCTGCATGTCTACTTTCTAAAACTAGTTGTGGAGGACTTGTTTCCAAGACAAAATTGGTTCCTCCTGCTTCAGTAGAGGGCCACCAAGAGTAAACAATCACCTTACCGACCATATCATGCAGCTATAGAAGAGAACTCCTAAAAAATGTGCACTGTATGGTATCTGGCCCCAGAGTGACTCCTTTGCATGTGTTCCCATGCTGGAAACAATGTGACCAAATTGGACAGTTTCCACCATATCTGGTGGTCGTGTCCAATACTTATTCTCCACTGGAGCAAAATCTAGTCTGTAGTCTTCAATATTGTAGAGTTAAGTTCCAAACTTTTATTTACCCCTATAGAACACATTGATGAATACACATAACACATAAAAGTTGCACAGCAAAGTCCTAGATTGCAAGTAATTACGTTAGAAAAGGTGGGCTCGTCCGGGATTTGAACCAGGGACCTCTCGCACCCTAAGCGAGAATCATACGCCTAGACCAACGAGCCAGAATGAACATGTTAGTTCTAACCATGTTCAGTGGAGTGTCCTTTATTAACCATTACACCCCTGACTGCAATTGCAAGAGCTGGTTACCATCACATGTCAAATGTAATCTGGCATACTGTGGGTAACAGGCCTTCACCAATGCCAGCTCTAGGCACAGTCAAAGTTCATGAAAAGAATCAGCTGTGCTTCAAGAAAGTTATATAATGATATATCACACTGTAGTACACTACCTACACTTGGAGATGTTTAGAAGAAAGAGAAAAAAAAAGCAGAACCTTCCGCACCCTAAGCAACAATCATAACCCTAAACCAAAAAACCAGCCTGATCTTGTTTGGTTAATGCTTTTAAAAAATGTAGGAAAATGATCCCAGATCTAGATCATCTAATTTTAGAATTTCATGACTATCCACACTTCGAAGAGCACTATCATACTGGGTTACCCCTGGATATACATGCACAAACAAGTGATCGATTGAAGAGCAAGTCATGCCAGACACTTGCCTAATACCAGTGATAACAGCAACTGTATGTGTCACTACCCAAAGAGAGGAGACAAAGTCTGGAACAGATGGGCTTCCTGAGACCAAGGTTTCAGCAGGGTCTTTGACAAAAAGACTGCAGAGAACTTGCAGCGGGATTTCATCAGGGAGTCAAAGACCAGGGCAGAGTTATATTTCATTTTAAAGATACACGGTTCCCAAACACCTTGCATTGACTATCAGGGGTTCAACTAAATTATTATCAATAATCAGTATCCCTTCTCACTGATCTTTCAGCAGAGTGCCTAGAAAAGGACCTGGAGAAGGTCTTTGGAGTGAGTGCTTGTTGGGCTGATGCCCACCCAGAGGGATCAAGGCAATCCACAGGTTTGTGGGGTTTAGCAAATACTACAGACATTTTAACCTAATTTCTTAAGAGTTTTTAGCCTTATTACCACCTTGACCAAATAGGGGATTCCTAAGGACACATAGTTCGGCAGGTACAATAGGCTTTTGACATCTTGAAACTTCTTTTCATCTCAGCACCCATCTTTCGGTATCCTGGCACCAGCCTGGCCCATACCCTTGAAGCCGATGCATCTGAGAGTGGAGTAAAAGCTGTGTCCTCCCAGACTTATGACAAGGATGTCATAAGTATGGATTGTTGGTTGCTCAGAACAACTCAGATGTTTTCGTGGAACACCTTGATGCAGGACTCCATGGGGCAGTTCCCTTTCCATTTTAATGCTGGTTTTCGCCCGCTGGTTATCCCAACTTCCCATGCCCCTGGGATGTTCCTTCTGCAGACAAGCATGTGCATGGTGTGTTGGAGAGGCTGCAGCTATGGCTGAATATGGTATTAGCTAAAATAGATTGATGATGGGATGGGCCAGTGTTCTCAGTGGGCAATAAAGTGTGGCTCTCCGCAAACATTATTTCGCTAACGATACTGTCATTGAAACTGAGGACTAAGTACATTGGTCCACGCAATTGGAAAGAATAAATCTGATTGCATACAGGCCAATGCTACCACATTCCTTCTGGGGCCACATGGTTCTTCATGTCTACTTTCTAAAACTGGTTGTGGAGGACTTGTTTCCAAGACAAAATTGGTTCCTCCTGCTTCAGTAGAGGGCCACCAAGAGTAAACAATCACCTCACCGACCTCATCATGCAGCAATAAAAGTGAACTTCTAAAAAATGTGCACTGTATGGTATCTGGCCCCAGAGTGACTCCTTTGCATGTGTTCCCATGCTGGAAACAATGTGACCAAATTGGACAGTTTCCACCATATCTGCTGGTCAGATGTTTTCATGGAACACCCTGATGCAGGACTCCATGGGGCAATTCACTTTCCATTTTAGTGCTGGTTTTCCCCGGTGGTCATCCTAACTTCCCATGCTCCCTGGGATGTTCCTTCTGCAGACAAGCAGGTGCATGGTGTGTTGGAGAGGCTGCAGCTATGGCTGAATATGGTATTAGCTAAAATAGATTGATGATGGGATGGGCCAGTGTTCTCAGTGGGCAATAAAGTGTGGCTCTCCGCACACATTATTTCGCTAACGATACTGTCATTGAAACTGAGGACTAAGTACATTGGTCCACGCAATTGGAAAAAATAAATCTGATTGCATACAGACCAATGCTACCACATTCCTTCTGGGGCCACATGGTTCTTCATGTCTATTTTCTAAAACTGGTTGTGGAGGACTTGTTTCCAAGACAAAATTGGTTACTCCTGCTTCAGTAGAGGGCCACCAAGAGTAAACAATCACCTCACCAACCTCATCATGCAGATATAAAATAGAACTCCTAATAAATGTGCACTGTATGGTATCTGGCCCCAGAGTGACTCCTTTGCATGTGTTCCCATGCTGGAAACAATGTGACCAAATTGGACAGTTTCCACCATATCTGCTGGTCAGATGTTTTCATGGAACACCCTGATGCAGGACTCCATGGGGCAATTCACTTTCCATTTTAGTGCTGGTTTTCCCCGGTGGTCATCCCAACTTCCCATGCTCCCTGGGATGTTCCTTCTGCAGACAAGCATGTGCATGGTGTGTTGGAGAGGCTGCAGCTATGGCTGAATATGGTATTAGCTAAAATAGATTGATGATGGGATGGGCCAGTGTTCTCAGTGGGCAATAAAGTGTGGCTCTCCGCACACATTATTTCGATAACGATACTGTCATTGAAACTGAGGACTAAGTACATTGGTCCACGCAATTGGAAAGAATAAATCTGATTGCATACAGACCAATGCTACAACATTCCTTCTGGGGCCACATGGTTCTTCTTGTCTATTTTCTAAAACTGGTTGTGGAGGACTTGTTTCCAAGACAAAATTGGTTCCTCCTGCTTCAGTAGAGGGCCACCAAGAGTAAACAATCACCTCACCGACCCCATCATGCAGCTATAAAAGAGAACTCCTAATAAATGTGCACTGTATGGTATCTGGCCCCAGAGTGACTCCTTTGCATGTGTTCCCATGCTGGAAACAATGTGACCAAATTGGACAGTTTCCACCATATCTGGTGGTCGTGTCCAATACTTATTCTCCACTGGAGCAAAATCTAGTCTGTAGTCTTCAATATTGTAGAGTTAAGTTCTAAACTTTTATTTACCCCTGTAGAACACATTGATGAATACACATATAACATATAGGTTGCGCAGCAATGTACTAGATTGCCAGAGCTTACAATCTTCATGGGAGTGGCTGGAGAAGAGGGAGACATGAGGGGTAGGGTTAGGGGTTGGGTGGTGATCTGGTAGGCTTTGGTAAATAAGTCAGTTTTGAGGGAATGTTTGAAAATGTGGAGGCTGGGGAGAAGTCTGATAGTTATGGAGAGGGTTGTAGAGGTCGGTTGGCAGCACAGGAGAAGTCTCGAGGCTGGAGTGACCTGTGGTTAATAGAGGGGAGGAGAAACGATCAGTTTTGGCTGAGATAAGGGGGATAGAGTATGGAGAGTGATCAGGTTGGGTTAGCATTTGTTTTAAGAAACTTTAGGTAATCCCTGAACTAACTCTGTCAGACTCTGGACCCAATTAGATTTTTTCTGTGAAAGTTGGGTGTCACTGGTGTTTGTTTTTTTTATTAACATCAGTGGGTAACTAGCCTTAACCAATTCCAGCTCTAGGCACTACACTTAGTGATGTACAGAAGAAAAAAGGAAATAAGTGGGCTAAATTAAGATTTGAACCTGGGAGCTCTCGCACCCTGAGCAAAAATCATATGCTTAGACCAACAAGTCAGTATGAAAAACCTGTAGGCAGGACTCTGTGACAGGATGGACCACCTATGCCACCCTGTCTGTTGTTGCTGAAAACCGGCTGGGCTTACGGTCAGGAGCTGGCTCCTGTTTCTTCCAGTAACATATCTCTATTGCCAGTGATGTATCAGTGCACAGCTGCCTCTCCTTGGACATCTTGAGCTGTTTTTGGAAGGTGTTGATGTAAACAGGGCTTGTCTAGGATTTGAATCATACCCCTAGACCAATGAGCCAGGAGCGGGGTTTAATTCATTGGATATCTATACATATCAGTTTCCTATGTTATATATGCCTAGGATTGAGCTGCTTGTGTGATAGGTCTCTTAAGCACAATGGGAAACAGTGAGATGAGTGGAAAATAATTGCTTTCTAGCAGTTTATCCCTTATTGAAGATTTCTGTGAGTTCTATACTTCTAAACAATTATCTATTTGTGCTGTGTGTTGACTATGTGTGTGCCTGGGGGCATTTCACTCCCACTTGGAATAGAGCTGTGATACATACATGACAGCTGCTGTGAGCAGTAACACCTGTTCCGTCTGTGTGTTTGTGGTTGTTGACAGTGGGTGTGTTGCTGAGACTACCAGCACTAAGGAAACTCTCTTGTTTATGGACACTAAACAGACCTTTCACTTTTAAAAACTGAACCCTTCATTTGAGACCCGCTCAGTCTATAAGAGCAGAAACCGAGGAAATTGGGCCTCTAGCATTGAGGACAGGTCACAATATTTATTGACTGAGTATTTTATTACAGTGGCAAATGCAGGATTTTTAAGGGGGGGGGGGGTTTCCAAATGTTTGAATTCGGAGCAAAGCTAAACAAAAAAAAAAAAAGTGCTGCAATAATTCTTCAACATACACGTTTCAAAATATCACTGACACCGCACATTAAAACGAGCATTGACACCGCACATTCAAACTATCACTGATAAAGTACATTAGGCAGCTGGAACCGCCCCTGCGTGCATTATTATTATTATTATTATTATTATTATTATTATTATTATTATTATCATTTATTTGTTAGGCGCCACAAGGTTTACGCAGCGCCGCACATAGTACAAACAGTAGACTATACAGGGTATAACAGTACAGAACAATAAACAAAAGTACCAATACTTCAGAAACTCCAGGCAGGCAGATGCAATAGACACGGAGCAGAAGAACGGGTAAGGAGACTGGAGGGAAGAGGGCCCTGCTCAAGCGAGCTTACATCCTAAGGGAGGGTTAAACAGACCAGGCCCAAGAGGAGCCAGTTAAGGGAATGGGAGAGAGGGGAGAATGAGTGGAGGATATTGGGGTTAAGTGGATGGTTGGTAGGCTTTGAGAAAGAGGTGAGCTTTAAGTGCACGTTTGAAGGAGTACAGAGTAGGAGAGAGGCGGATGGAGCGAGGGAGGTCATTCCAGTGAAGGGGGGCTGCACGGTAAAAGTCCTGGATTCTGGAATGGGAAGAGGTGATCAGACTGGAGAAGAGGCATCGGTCATTGGCCGAGCGCAGGGACCAGGTGGGAGTGTGAATGGAGAGGAGGTTAGAGATATACGGGGCAGTAGAGTGGGAGAGAGCCTTGTAAGTGGTGGTGAGGAGTTTGAAAAGAATTCTGTAGTGGAAGGGGAGCCAGTGTAGGGCAAGGCAGAGAGGGGAGGCAGAGGAGGAGTGGCGTGAGAGGTAGATGAGTCTTGCGGCCGCATTGAGTATAGAGCGGAGGGGGGAGAGACTGGAGTGGGGGAGGCCGGTGAGGAGGAGGTTGCAGTAATCCAGGCGGGAGATGATGAGTGCGTGTATGATGGTTTTGGTGGCCTCCTGAGAGAGAAAGGGACGGATGCGGGCGATGTTGCGTAGTTGGAAGCGACAGGCTTTGGCAAGAGAATGAATGTGGGGGGCAAAAGAGAGAGAGGAGTCAAGGGTGACACCCAAGCAGCGGAGTTGGGTGACAGAGGAGATGGTAGTGTTGTTAACAACAATGGAGAGGTCATGGTGGGATGGGAGGCTGGGAGGAGGAAAGACAATGAGTTCAGTTTTGGAAATGCATGCCTGTATTATTATAAACATGTAATAGAATAGGTTTTTCTTGTATTATTACATTCTTTGACAGGTTTCTTGGTGTGCAGTATATCTGTTCATCAAACATATATAACCCCTGGTCCTGGTGCTCTCCTGTGCTGGAGGACATACCAATAGGATCTACTTTGTAAAAGGCCTACAAGCCTACTTTTAGATGCATGGTTTTCTTTTGCTGATGCATACTGATGTACCATCTAATAATATATGACCATTACCAGTGATTTATTAATGCATAGCTAGAGTGGAGAGCTGGCAGTTTTTTTATGGTTGAGTGCTCAGGAAGCACTTAGGAAGTTTACACAATTAATGGTGGAAAAAAAAAATTGGGCTCATCCGGGATTTGAACACAGGACCTCTCGCACCCAAAGTGAGAATCATACCCCAGGATCAACAAGCCAACTTGGATAATTATGGCAGTTACCAGGTCAAACAGTATTTTTAACAACTAAAGGAGAGGACTGCAGATCAAGCAGTATCAGAGGATGGGATCTATTTTTCAATAATGGCAAGGAGACTGAAGGAGTGAGAGAGGTAAAGGTCATGGATGGACAAGAGTTAGTTGCAGACAGATCCAGTATTCCAGAGTGCACAGGAAAGGGGGCAGAGGGATGATAATTTATTTTAACAATCCTTAACAGTTTATCCCAAAATCTATTTAGGGTGTTTCCTTTTTCTTTTGTTTGTTTGCTCCAAATTATCTTACGATTAATTGTCGACAACTTTAGACTATAATGTAAGAGCCATTGCCATAAAGTCTCAGTTAATATCTCTTACAACCGCTCTTCTCTAGTTTCCAAGAAAAGTAGCTGATAACCGTTTCCAACGTTAGTTTATGGTTCTCACGCTTTCACGTGCAATGTTAAAGAGATTTCAGATATAGGTCGTTCCCTTCTAGAGTCTCTCTTTTTAACAGTTCTTTGATTAGGGATTATAGTTGGCATTATTTATCTTTAAATCTGTTGTTTCAGATGTCCCAAGGGTAGATCCTCTCTATTTCCCTTGAAATTGACCAGGCACAACTCCAGTATTTAACGCATAGCTCTCAATCTGGACACCATGTGTAATCATTGGGCCAGGAGCCACTCATGCATGGTTCCTGGTTCCACCAATACACCCCATGTCTCCCAACGACAGTGAGAATCTAGGGTTACAGACAGCACAAGACCACCTTTATACCTGTTATGGCCAGTCGGCAACACGTGAAAGGCTTATTCCAATGAATTTTTAGCTTTGGTAGCAGACAACAAACTGAAGTAATGTAGGTGCTAATGCATTGAGGATTAACCTGTAAAATAATGATAGGGCATAAGGCCTAACAATAACTGCATTGTTTCACTATGCAACTCAAATGCAAATGACTTCAAAGCAGAGCCCTGCTCTCCAAGGGTAATGATATAATTCCATGTATAATATATTAGAAGATAACAGTGTCACCCAAGTTCAAAGGCCCCTGCGGTGATCTACATCCTGACATTGGAGAGTTTTTTGTGGCCTTACACAAGGATGATGGCTTGCTGAATAAAAGTAATGATGAAACACATATTCCTCAATAGCATGATGAAGGGCAGCCCATATATCAAATTAAGCATTCTGTCACACAGAGAAGTTGGAGGAAATAAGTATAAGCTCAACTAATATGCTGGACCAAGGCCTGTTTGATATTTAAAATTGCAGGAGATTATGAACGATTTATTGATGGGGGAGTTATGTCTCTGGGTGAATCTGAGCAAAGTTAAGACAGGTCAAAACTTAGGAATAGTTTTGAACAAACCCTAGTGATAACCAGAGGACATTTCCGCCCCCACATTAGCATCCACACTGCCCCTGTGATTGCCGTCCCATTTGATTTTGCTTAAAAACCTGTGTTGTGAAGGGACAAATTGTCAGTCTATTGGGAAATCAATCATCATTGAGAAGCTGTCTATTTTCCAAGCCAATTTCCCATGGCGCAGATCATACAACTCATGTAAGTTTATATTCTGAAACGTTGTCTTTTTATTTTTAAATCATCATCATCAGTTATTTATATAGCGCCACTAATTCCGCAGCGCTGTACAGAGAACGCATTCACATTGGTCCCTGCCCCATTGGAGCTTACAGTCTAAATTCCCTAACAAACACACACACACACACACACACATAGACTAGGGTCAATTTTGATAGCAGCCAATTAACCTACCAGTATGTTTTTGGAGTGTGGGAGGAAACCAGAGCACCCAGAGGAAACCCATGCAAACACAGGGAGAACATACAAACTCCACACAGATAAGGCCATGGTCGGGAATCAAACTCATGACCCCAGTGCTGTAAGGCAGAAGTGGTTCTGTTTTGTTATGTATGTCATGTCATCTTAGTTGTTTAATTACCTGTAAGCATTGTATCTTTTGTATATTCAATCTAAACATTTCATAGTGATGTTCTTATTGCTGTAAATGAATTCATTATCTGTTTAAAAGCGAAAGATTGCTTGACCATGCTAACCTTTAAAATGCTATGATGTGAGCTGTGAATACATTTTTACACCAAGTGTGCGCCTGCATGTACTTTTGAGTCATAGAACCTTAAGGGGTTAAGTGTTAACCCTTTGATTGCTGGTTTGTGCCTTGCTAAACTGTGCGTAACAAAGAGTGCTCATTGGGTGCAGTGTTCCCTCTAAGCCAGGGGTGGGCAAACTCAGTCCTCAAGGGCTACCACCAGTTCATATTTTTAGGATTTCTTTAATCATGCACAGCTGAGTTAATCTATTTGGCTGGGTCAGTAATTATCCCAGCTGTTTCTACAGACAGAAATCCTAAAAACATGAACTGTTGGTAGCCCTTGAGGACTGAGTTTGCCCACCCCTGCTCTAAGCTGAGCAATCTGGAAAGGAAAGAGTTAAAGGGTCACTCTAATGAGGTCTCCACCCCAAAAGGTTTGCATTCACAATCTGCAGGATGTTTCCTAGTAAGATACAGGTTTAACTCTATAATTTCCAGATTGCTCAGCTTAGAGGGAACACTGATTGGGTGCCAGTATGGGACAGGATATTGGGTCCTATTTGTCACAAGCCGTGGCGGTACGCTGCATCCTGGCGTAAACTAGCAGCCGGGCGCGTGCTTTAGTTTCTATGCTCTGTTATTATCCTTGTGCCATAGATGTAGGAGAGCGTAGGGACATCCTCCAACTCCAGGGGGATCTCTCATATGATTTAAACTGGTTCATTTATATTTTTACACATGCTTCCTGGTTTATGTTATTACCTATGCCAGTTCTAGCCAGTAATTAATTAGCAGCCTCCTGAGGCTGATTGTCAGCCCTATCCTCCTCTGTCCTGATTGGCTCTTAGTACTATTTAAGGCAGTGAGGTCTGAGCCTCACTGCCGGTTATAGTGTTCTGTTCCAGTACTGCTGCCTACTCCTGTTCGTGTTTGGTGTTGAGACCTTGGATTGATCACCTGTGTATGACCTTTTGCTTGTACCCGGATTCTGAACCCACTGCCTGTGACCCCGAACTTTTGCCTGTACCCAGATTCTGAACTACTGCCTGTGACCTTGACCTTTTTGCTTGTACCTGACATACTCTCTGGTGCTCTGTCCAGTCCGCTGATCTCTGGCCTGCCGCTACACCGTGTGCTACCTCCTGTACCTGTGCGCTGTCGTGTTAGCATCAACTCATACTACTCTGAGCATAAGACCTGGGGGCATCCGAGTACCTGTGAGCATAACCAGTCTCTACAGGAAAGGCGACTGCTAAAGGTGAAGACCTCTTCTACCTGTTCTATGAGTTTATGCTGCACTGGTGGCCATAGCACTATTGCCCTTATTCAATAGGTGGTGGCAAAACAGAAGTGGGTGTGGTGGTGTGAGCGCGGTTTGGAGGCGATTCGGCAAATCTGTAACCTGTGTGATAGGTGAGAGGAAGATTGAGTGCTGGTATCGTGTGTAACCCCATACAGTAAACACTACCAAGTCACAAGTGAGCAAAGTGTGGTTTGTGACTGGTAAAGGTAGTTAGGAGAGATTTTCTGATGAAAAAAGGAGTAGTTATATTGTTTGACCGTGTGAATATATGATAAGATAATAAATCAGGTAGTGACTAGAGGTGTCTATTCGTGACAATTGTTGGCAGGTTGTGGGATTTTTCTAATTTTTAGAGCATTAAGTGCTGGGTTTAAGTAATTATTGCCTGCAC
The DNA here is from genome assembly GCF_038048845.1 of Mixophyes fleayi. Classification (NCBI taxonomy): domain Eukaryota; kingdom Metazoa; phylum Chordata; class Amphibia; order Anura; family Limnodynastidae; genus Mixophyes; species Mixophyes fleayi. Next base: position 25,672,027 of record NC_134405.1, on the reverse strand, counting down.
TTAAGAACTGGTAGTATCCTTGCGAAGAATATAGCCGTGTTCATAAGGACAAAACTCAATGCTTTTTATTTTTAAGACATACGTGCAAAACAGTTCCCTTCCCTTCTCTTGTTTTTTCTTTCCTATCTCTTACTTTGCAACGCAACTGACGAGATGGCTGCGGCATATAAACGCATGGCAGAGGACCCACTGATTGTACAATGTGAAGAAAATGGAATCCACACCAGTGGCAAATGCAACGAGCAATTGATTGAAGCTCTCTTGCGCAAAGTTGGAGATTTGTCCCAGGGAGGGCACAGTCAGGAGTCAGAAATGAACTGATCGTGGATATTGCTTCAAACCATGGAATGTTAATTTCTGATGATTCTAATAGTTAATGTGTGGACACTGCTTCGGACATTTATTTGCAAACTGTCCTAAAATATTTTGGCCCAGCGGACATTGCAGCCAAAATGCAATTTGTACAGTAGTACCAGGAGAAGGAAGCAGCTGAATGACAGGCTTCGGAGGGGGGTGCGGCCCTGGAGGCAGGGGAGCCTCAAGCCCAGCGCCAGACAGAAAGAGAAGCTGCCGAATGAGAGGCAGAATGGAGATACCAGCTGGAGCTTGCCAAACTCCAACTCCAGCCAGAAGCCAGATGTTCCTTAATGAATCAGGCCCATTGTGTCTGAGTTTTTACAAAACTCTCAGCTCATTTTCCTTAGCGTCCCATAGAGATGTGAGGGAAAAAGAGCCGACATTGTACTGTATTAGCTGGTAATGTGCGCAGCCAGACATAGAGGTAATGTCCACCTGCTCCTCAAGGCCAATTGAATTCCCCCCTAGGACTGGGATTCTTATCCTGCACAAATAGGACTAGTATGTGAAACACTACACTTCTCGCTTCTCGGACTGTTACTGAGAATACTCATCTTGCACTTCTAGGTCTATTACTAAGAATACTTATCCTGCACCTCTAGGACTGTTACAAAAGATAAATACTCCAGTACATTTTTAGCTGAGAGGTAGTTGAAAACAGTGTGCAGACAGAAAGTAAAAGCATTCATTAAGGTAGCGTGGCCTAAGAGTCTAAGGCGCTGGATTAAGGCTCCAGTCTCTTCGGGGGCGTGGGTTCAAATCCCACCACTGCCAGAGTTCTTTTTGCTCGTTTTTTTTAGTGTTTTCACATTATGTATTAGCAAAGTGTTTCTCAAATCCAGTCCTTGTGGAGCCCAATCAGTGTAAGTTTTCCAGGTCACAAGGGAAAAAAATTAGTAGCTCTTTTAAAATGTGTCAATGACTAATGAATACACCTGTGCCCGAGCATAGACAAAATAAGAAAAAAATGCATTTTTCAATGTTTATCCCAAAAATAACTTTTAAATAATTAGTGCAACACAGCAATGTACCTCTAGCTAATCTTGTGACTATAAGGAAGAAAATGAATTCTACTTTATAAAAGGTCTAATGGCCTAGAGATACATTTTATTTTCGGATGCATTTTTCTATTCTGAAGTGTCATATCGACATAACAGGTATATATATCACAACCTTCTGACAGAACTCTCTTTTTGTTCACTATAGGTAAATGTTTATTAATATTGTGCATCAGGGATAAGGAAGTATTCTCCATTTCTTTTTTAGCATAGGATTCACCCTGCCTGAATGACTCTCTAACAGCATGGATCCTCCACTTCCTATTACCCTTAGGAGTAAAGCTAAAATGTTTTTTTATTATAAGGTAGGTAAACCCTCTGTCGAAGTCAGCAAATTGGATAAAGTCATTTCAATTAAAATCGAGCAAACTTGGTTGTCTTTGTCTGAAAAGATGCGTACGGTACGCTACGGCGTACAAGGGCACGCTACGGCGTGGAAGGGCATACGCAGCTACTACACGTGGCAGCAACAGTATTTGGTCTTTTACCATACATTCGCACAAACACGCATACTTGTAAAATAGTACACATTAATGGTAGTTGCAACACCTAGTCAGTTATGTCGAAATATAGTAGTATTTATGTGTTATAATATAAGTTATATGAACATTAGTGAAATATATGGAACAGGTTGAAGGAATCATATCATGTGTGGTATCATAATAAACCTCTTAACATTTGCTACTGTTTGGTCATTCATAACTTGTGTAGGCACTCTGCGATTCCTTCGCGGAGTGCATACACAAGTTATGAATGATAGGGAATTATGAACTACTTAAGACTAAGGAATCTTGGCGGGAAGAGTAGAGCATACCCCCTGGAGAGATGACCCCCTCCTTTGGATTCCTTAGGATGAACTAGCCAATGATTGACAACCCCTTGGACCTTCCTGAAACCTGGACCAATAGAAACAAGCTATACCATCTTCATTGTATTACTGTATTTCTGTGTGCATATAAGCAGCAGCTTCACATCTAGTGTTCAGACATCTTGTCCCCAGACTTCAGGATTGAATGACTGCACACTGGATCCAGAGCGCCTGCGATAAGTAACGGCTGTACTTATTATTATTTTGCTTGAATTATTCTGCTACTTTGTGAGAATAAATCTTTGTGCTTTGGAAACACAAATCGAGGTTCGACGATCGTTATTTGTTAGCGACAATACGCACTTAACACCTCTCTGTATTCGGTTTACTGGGTGCATGTTGAATTAATGGTTTTCTGCTTTGTGGACCCTTAGGCTGTTGCTTCTGTGAAGTAAAATGGGATATGTTTTGCCTCATAACAGAGATATCATTCTTTTTTGTGTCTTCCAAATCCCTGAAAAATTTCCTTTGTTTTCTATTTTGAATATCCTATGACTATATATGGACCAACAACCCCTTTTCTAACAATCTAATACAATGGTGGATGTATATAGATTATATATTTTTTTGTGTGGGAAGGAAACAATGAAGGACTTATACAACTCCTAGAATACATTAACAGCAATACCCTTGTCACTCACCGGACTGTGAGTGCCATTTCTCCTGTGTTCAGGAACCATGGCCGTCCGCCATCCTGAGGGTCTGCACATGTGCAGCCCTTATGAAACCTTCAGTACCTGTTGCTTTTAATTGATTGGATGATCAGGCAACCCTCCCTATTTAAACCACCTGTGATCATTACCTGGTTGCCTGATCTTGGAGTCTCATTCCCCATGAGCCTCTGAAGGTGTTCCTGTGTTTCCTCGTGTATTCAGCTCCAGCTGATTCCTGTCTACTTCGATTGTGGTTTCCAGACCACTTCAACTCTCCTGTGTTCATCGTCTCTACACTCAGCTGATTCCTATCTGCTACTGCTGCCGGATTCCAGTCCGCCTCGACTCTCCTGTGTTCAGCGTGTCTGCCCTCCTCTGCCTTCGCTACTACTGCTGGATTCCAGACCGCCTCAACTCTCCCGTGTTCATCATGTTTCCAGTGTTACTTACTACTGCTTCCTGAGTATTGCTCCGTTGATTACCGGCTACCTTCCGTGCGCTGCACCAACTTGATTACTGCTTCCAGCCTCCAGTGGTCTCTCCTCCTGCCGGCGTTCAGCCGTTCAGGTATCCCTACACGTCTCCCTGACAGCCTGCTCTCCTAAACCGCGGTATGCATACTTTCCATTGACTTTGCTATTGTATTGCATATCCGTGTGGACTGTGTTGTGTTCATCTCCGGAGTCGTCCATCTACTAAGGCTATTGTTACTATTGACTTTGTTTCTTATTGCCTGGATCCCTATAGTGACTTTGTATACTTCAAGCAGCGCTTGTCAGTTATTATTATATTGTGGATATCATCGTGGGATCAGGTTCCGTGTGCCCCGTGTATCCTCAGTATTCCATTCATCTCCTCGTGTCCCTCCTCACATATATATAGCAGTGGTACAACTTGTTGAACGCAGACCACTGACTCCTATTTCCCATTGGCACCAGTTTCAAGTATCCTCTCACATAAGCAGTGGTACAACTTGCTGTACGCAGACCACTGACTTCCCCGTTACCTACTTGCACCTGGATTCCATTCCTTCACTATAGACAGTGGTACAACTTGCTATACGCAGACCACTGACTTTCACTACCTCCTCTATACTCCTGGACATTCCTCCTCACTATAGCAGTGGTACAACTTGCTGTTCGCAGACCACTGACTCTCCTCACGTTTACTTGTCCATCTGGTTCCTCGTGTACATACATCTAAGTCATTACCAGTTGCTGCTAGTCATAGACTTTCCTCGAGCATTCTCACCATCTGCTGATGCTCCTGTTCCGTTGTTACCCTGCTACCAGAGGACCATAGTACCAGCTATATTACTCTGGTAAGAACATCATCTGGTGATATTCTGGGTAAAGACTCCTAGTGCCCGTGACAACTCTAAATATGGAATTTATAGCTGAAGTCATCAGGTCAATTTTCTAGATCTTACCATTTATATCGAGAATGATAGTATCAGAACCAAAAATGACACTAAAGAGGTAGATACTAATAATTTTCTGCTAACTTCAAGTAACCACCATAGAAGTTGGATCCGCAATATACCATCAGGACAGTTTAGAAGGTTAAGAAGAAATTCCACCAATGAAGACATTTTTCGAAATACAAAGTAAGGAAATGAGACTGATATTCTTAGAGAGGAGATTATTATTATTATTATTATTATTATTATCATTTATTTGTTAGGTGCCACAAGGTATCCACAGCGCCACACACAGTACTAACAGTAGACTATACAGGGTGAAACCATACAGAACAATGAACAAAAAGTACCAATACTTCAGAAACTCCAGCTAGTCATATGCAGTAAAGACGGAGCGGAAGAACAGGTATGGAGACAGGAGGGGAGTGGGCCCTGCTCATACGAGCTTACCTCCTAAGGGAGGGTAAACAGACCAGGCACAAGAGGAGCCAGTTGAGGCAAGAGGAAAGAAGTGAGGACGAGCAAAGGGAGGAGATGGGGGTTAAGTAGATGGTTGGTAGGCTTTGAGGAAGAGGTGAGTTTTGAGTACACGTTTGAAGGAGCACAGAGAAGGAGAGAGACGGATGGAACGAGGGAGGTCGTTCCAGAGAAGGGGGGCTGCATGGGAAAAGTCTTGGATCCTGGAGTGGGAAGAGGTGATAAGGGTGGAGGAGAGGCGGTGGTCATTGGCAAGCGCAGGGAGAGGGCAGGAGTGTGAATGGAGAGGAGGTTAGAGATATGATACAAGTACAGTTGATTCAGCATTGGAGAGTTTGAGGCAAAGACTTAAACAGATTTCTTCAACTTCTCCATTGCATCCAGGAGATCCATGGGGATAAGGATATGCCTATGTGCCTTCTCAGCCAATTGTAATATGATATTTGTAAATTGTAATACAGCCTACTTTTATTGGAACAAAAACTATGTGTCTGGTCTGTTGAAGCCCAGAGAATTTTCAGCTTTGAAAATGAGCGCTTGCTTTTTCTTTTGTAAATAAACAATGATATAATTTTATTCTTAAGGTTTCTTTTGCTGAAGGAATTATTTTATTACTTTATTAGCCTGTAGAAATCAAAATTTTAATCAAACGAAAGCTATCACTACTTTTTATTCAACCTCCAATGGTAAATCATTTAATATCAAACAAGCTATCAGCTGCAATACAGAAGGAGTTACCTATATGATGGAGTGCCCTTGTGGCCTCCAATATATAGGAAGGACAAAGTGTGCCTTGAAGATAAGGATTGCGGAACATATTTACAACATCCAAAAAGAGCTTAAACGTCATAGTGTCCATAATCATTTTAATAATAATTTGCAATGCAATCCTAATCAGCTAAAATTTATAGGCATCCAACATATAAGAAAATTTTCGAGAGGCGGTAATTACATGGAGAATATTTCAAGTCAGGAGGCCAAATGGATCTTTATGATGAAAACTCTCATACCATATGGATTAAATAGGGATTTCGATTTAGGTTCACTTTTAACTCTTCAATACCTTTGGTCCGTTCCCTTTTCCAGATTTTTTATATCTTTATATATATTTTTTGTTATTTTTTAGCTATTTTTTTCATATATATTTTGTATACAATGTTTTCAAGCCATTGTTTTTAAAGAATCTGTTTTTAAATAACCTTGTCACACGGCGCTTATTAGGCTTCCATAAACAAAGACTAAGACACTCACCTGTGCCTCATTAGCAGCCCTTAAACCCTTAGGGGTATATTTACTAAACGGCGGGTTTGAAAAAGTGGAGATGTTGCCTATAGCAACCAATCATATTCTAGCTATCATATATTTAGTGCATTCTACAAAATGACAGCTAGAATCTGATTGGCTGCTATAGGCAACATCTCCACTTCTTCAAACCCGCAGTTTAGTAAATCTAGCCCTTAGTCTGCACATGTGCAGATCAAGACTGAGTACCTGTATGTTGCTGGCAAGATTCCTATTGGTTCCTGGTTCTGGCTCTAAACTTGATAAGGCACTTCCTCCCTTTCCTCTGGACCTGTTAAACAAGTTACCTGTCTGATTATGATCTTTCTTACTCCTTGTGCCTCCACCTGGATCATCAGTGCCTCTGCTGTGTTTCTGTTCCACGGGCTATACTGCTCAAGCTGCACCTGTCTCCGCTGTCTTGCTGTTCCACTGGCAATACTGCTCAAGCTGCACCTGCCTCTGCTGTATTGCTGTTCCACGGGCTGGATCGCTTAAGCTACACTTATCTTCGTTTTGCTGCTACTACACAGGCCGTGCTGCTCAAGTTACATCTAACTCTACTGTGTTACCCCTCCATGGACTGCACCACTCAAGATCATCTACTCCGCATTTGTCTCGGTGGCTCAGTGGCATTACAGGTCGCATCATCTAAGCTGCTTGTTCTTATCTACTCCTGCTGGCTGAACTGTTCCTATCTCATCTATGCATATAATGGCATAACGGGGAATTCCACTCTGGCTGCATCTACTGTGATTATCTTGCTGGCTGAACTGTTACTTGTACCTCCTGTATCGTTGGGGGCGGGCTGGGGGCCAGATGGGCATTGGGCCCCCGGGCCGCTCCGTGTGATAGCTGTTTGGGCTGGCTACACCCCGTTGATTACTATATTTCATTAATATTACAAGTGGCCGCATCACAAGACATGCGATGCGGCCGCCTGTGCGCCCACCGGGCTGAACTTTGCCAGCCCGCGCCTGTGTATCGTGCTGCCTTATTGTGGTCACATATACCTGCTGCATTACCATCTCTACTTTGTTGCTGGACTGTTCATGCTATTGCTATATTTGAATACACTGATTATACTGCTATATTGTATTCACTCATACTACATTGCCGGTGGCACTGCTCACCCTGTTCCTATGTTCCTTGTGCCAATATACCAAGACTGTTCTGTGATCATCCAATCATCATTAAATCGCTGATTGTACTTTTATCCTGCATCTGTTGTCTATTCGCTGTCTGGGTATAGAACTGACATTACCAGTGTGCCTACCCCACACCAGCTACTATTACTCTCCCAGGACTCTGCCCAACACTCCTGGTAGGGACTGCGACCTGCGGGCGAACGCCGCTAAACCCAAGTCACCTTGCGGTGACCGCTGGTGAAAACCATTCGCTTGTTAGACTCCTCGCTCTGCTAGGGGTAACATCTGTTGGGTGGATCCAAGAGTCCAGAATAACAAACCGTGACAAACCTGATTTTTATTGATTTGTTTTGTAATAAGTTTTGTCCAATATAATGGAAGGAGGGTCTATTTAAACATCCCTCAACACTTGTTTGCACTATCCTTGACAAAGTCCCTTGATCGGACGAAACGCGTTGACAATAGACTTTTTTGACAACAACAAGCCACCGCACATTGTACGTTCCATTGCTTCATTTCTGCATTCCAGACGCGGAAACACGTTGTTCTCATCACGGAGGACCGACATACAAAAACTTCTCTGCCCCGGGACCTTAACGATAGGGAATTCTAGGGTAAGATTCTTCTTTTTATGACTGTTTACTTGGATTTGGATTTGGCTTAGAAGATAATGTTATGCGTTATCGCGGACTTACATTTCCATTATCAAGTCATCACAGAAAGAGCTTAAACATTTCAACTTATTGTGTGTATTGTTTTTGTCTGTTTTACAGCCACTCAATCATATTGGTATCTTCTTTGCCCATAATTGACTATCGTAACCCCTCAGGAGGTGTTATATTAAACCTAGTATATATTCAGTATATATAAAGCACTGGTTATCTCACCATCTATATTTGCACATTGCGCCCTCCCTTTTTTTGATTGCTTTAACCCAGCAGACATTACAACCAAAATGCAGTTTGTACAGCAGTACCAGAAGAAGGAAGCTGCTGAATGCCAGGCTTCGGATAGGCGCGCGGCCATGGAGGCCACGGAGAAGCGCACAGCCATGGAGGCCGGGGAGCCTCAAGCTCAGCGCCAGACAGAAAGAGAAGCTGCCGAATGAGAGGCAGAAAGGAGATACCAGCTGGAGCTTGCTAAACTCCAATGCCAGCCAGAAGCCAGATGTTCCTTCATGAATCAGGCCCATTGTATCTGAGTTTTTACAAAACTGCACATCTAGGACTGGTATGTGGAACACTACACTTCTCGGACTGTTACTGAGAATACTTATCCTGCACTTCTCAGACTTACTGAGAATACTTATCCTGCACCTCTAGGACTGTTACAAAAGATAAATACTTCAGTACATTTTTAGCTGAGAGGTAGTTGATAACAGACTGTGTGGAGACAGAAAGAGAAAGGGTTTAATCAGGTAGCGTGGCCGAGCGGTCTAAGGCGCTGGATTAAGGCTCCAGTCTCTTCGGGGGCGTGGGTTCGAATCCCACCGCTGCCAAAGTTTTTTTTGCTTGTTTTTTTTAGTATTTTCACATTATGAATTAGCAAAGTGTTTCTCAAATCCAGTCCTTGTGGAGCCCAATCAGTGCAAGCTTTCCAGGTCACAAGGGAGATAATTAGTAGCACCTGTGGCTCTTTAAAAATGTGTCAATGACTAATGACCTGACTTGTGCTTGAGCATAGACAAAAATAAGAAAAAAATTAATTTTTCAATGTCTATTCCCAAAAAACCTATTAAATAATTAGTGCAACACAGCAATGTACCTCTAGCTACCTCTTGTGACTATAAGGAAGAAAATTATTTCTACTTTGTACAAGGTCTAATGGCCTAGAGATAACAGTAAACATTTTATTTTCTGATGCATTTTCTCTTCTGAAGTGACATATCGACATAACATATATATCACTACATATATATCACTGCATTAATTCTTATTAATGCAAAAAAACTGGGCTCGTCCGGGATTTGAACCCGGGACCTCTCGCACCCAAAGCGAGAATCATACCCCTAGACCAACGAGCCAGCTGCTAAAATATTGTTATTTGAGACCTATGAGATCTAGTCAAAGGTGGTTTTCAAAGTCAGGCAACATCAGACGAAAATAATTTTCATTGAAGACTTATGATTGCTCCTTATTCTATGCTGTGTCTGTGCCTGGGGGTATTCCACTCCCCACCTAGAATAGAGCTGTAATACATACATACATGACAACTGCTGTGAGCAGTAAAACCTGTTCAATCTATTGCTGGGTGTTCTGTGTGCTTGTGATCTCAAACAGTGAGTGTAGTGGTGAGACCACCAGCACTAATGAAACTCTCCTGTATAAGGTCGATACTCAACATACACTTCCTTCTTAAAAACTGAGCAGCAGCTCTTGCCTGCATGGTAGCGGTCCCTTGCTTCGAGACCCTCTTAGAATGTGGAAATGTAGAAAGAGAGTAATAATGTATAGGAGATGTAGTAATTGAGTTCTTGCAGAGTCATAAAATAGAAGAGGAGGCCAAAGTCAGTCCAAACCTCAGTTTCAACTCTTCATGCCAGGCAGAACTTTGAGCAGGCTTGATAATACAGTGATTAAATAGAAGACTCTGAATGAGCTGTTGCAGAGAAAGGGAGTGGCTGGGAAATTAGTACAGCAGGCTGATTAACAGGGGGAATTTTGCAAGGAAATGAACTGACAGATCAAAAAAACAAACTTTCTTGAGGTGAGAAGGAGATACAAATAGGAGAAGTCAAAACAAACTTCTTGAGGAATGAAGCGAGCAGTCAGGGAGAGAAGAAAACATCAAAGGAGTGCACTATGGAGTTATAGGTGGTTGTTGAAAGTTGTCCTCATGTAGCTGTGTTTCCTATTAGAATCTTCCCCTCTTGTCCACCACTAGTGTAACTCTTAATATAGTATATAAATCTGTCTATACACTGGTAACAAATCTACACTTAAAACAAAAACACATTTCCCCCGGGGAGATCCGGGAGCTTTGCCTACTCTTCTGGGAGTTCGCGAGGACTCCCCGAAATTTGGGAGCCTCCCGGGAATTCCGGGAGCGTAGACAAGTATGCACTAGCTAACACAGCCTACATCTGTTGATTAAGTAGTGTCAAAGAGTCATGTGGTCACTTTCTTAAATTAACCCCCAATAAACTCGCACTACAAAGATAGTAATACAATCCTTAGCAAACAAATACTAGAGGAGCAAGCAAACCATAAATCAAATAACAAAAAACTGCACACCTGACCCCTTGAAAGACAATTGTTGCAAGGTTGGTGAGAAATATGTAGCATAAGTCATTTTGTTCATTTGCATCATTTGTTTCAGTGGCGCACGCAGGGGGGGTTTCTGGGTCTCCAGAAACCCCTCCCCTCCGTTAAAGAAGTGCCCTACATAGCGGCACTGTACTATATAGCAGCCACAGCGCTGTCAAAGAAGCGTCCGCGGCGGTGCTATATTGTATACAGCACCACCGCGGACACTTCTTTGACAGTGCCGCGGCTGCTGTATAGTACAGTGCTGCCGAAATGGAGCTGCTGCGCATGTGCGGGCACTTTTTTTTTCGGTGGAGGGGAAACCCCCCCTTAAAAATCCTCCGTGCGCCCCTGTGTTTGTATGTTTTGTGTGCGCCTGTAGGTATAAGAATGTTCAGAGCGTGAGAGAAGAAGCCTCCCAGTATCAAGTTAATATTACTTAAGAGTAGAGATGAGCGCACTCGGATTTTGTGAATCCGAGCCCACCAGAACCTTTCCGACCCGAGTTGGATCCGAGACAGATCCGGGTATTGGCGCCAAATGAAAACTTGAAACCGAGGCTCTGAGTCATAATCTTGCTGTCAGATCTCGCGATACTCGGAACCTATAAATTCCCCGCTAGTCGCCGCCATCTTCACTCGGGCATTGATCAGGGTAGAGGGAGGGTGTGTTAGGTGGTCCTCTGTCCTAGTAAATCTCGTGCTGTGCTGTTTAGTTCTGTGCTGTGCTGTGCTGTGCTGTGCTGTGCTGTTTAGTTCTGTGCTGTGCTGTGCTGTGCTGTGCTGTGCTGTTTAGTTCTGTGCTGTGCTGTGTTCTGCAGTATCAGTCCAGTGGTGCTGTGTGCTGTGCTCTGTCAATTTTGAGTTCAGTGGTGCTGCTGGGTCCTGTGCTGTGTCCTGTTCAGTCCAGTGGTGCTGTGTCCTGTGCTCTGTGCTTCTAAGGGCATAGTTATTTCCCCATTATTCCCAAGTGTTTTAAAAAATAAAAAAAGTTATTAAAAAAAATACCAAAAAATAAATACTTTAAAAAAAAAATAATTACAACAAAATTTGCAAAACCAATCCTGCAGTATAAGCCCATTGGTACTGCAATATTACCAAGTTCACACATTCAACAGTAAAAGTCCAGTGGTGCTGTGTACTGTGCTCTGTCAATTTTGAGTTCAGTGGTGCTGCTGGGTCCTGTGCTGTGCCCTGTTCAGTCCAGTGGTCCAGTGGTCCTGTGTCCTGTGCTCTGTGCTTCTAAGGGCATAGTTATTTCCCCATTATTCCCAAGTGTTTTAAAAAATAAAAAAAAGTTATAAAAAAAATACAAAAAAAAATAATAAAAAAAAAATTAATTACAACAAAATTTGCAAAACCAATCCTGCAGTATATAAGCCCATTGGTACTGCAATATTATATTGCCAAGTTCACTGATTCAGCAGTATAAGTCCAGTGGTACTGCTATTACAAAGTTCACTGATTCAGCAGTATAAGTCCAGTGGTACTGCTATTACAAAGTTCACTGATTCAGCAGTATAAGTCCAGTGGTACTGATATTACAAAGTTCACTGATTCAGCAGTATAAGTCCAGTGATACTGATATATTACAAAGTTCATTGATTCAGCAGTATAAGTCCAGTGGTACTGCTATTACAAAGTTCACTGATTCAGCAGTGTACTATAAGTCCAGTGGTACTGCTATTACAAAGTTCACTGATTCAGCAGTATAAGTCCAGTGGTACTGCTATTACAAAGTTCTCTGATTCAGCAGTGTATAAGTCCAGTGGTACTGCTATTACAAAGTTCACTGATTCAGCAGTATAAGTCCAGTGGTACTGCTATTACAAAGTTCACTGATTCAGCAGTGTATAAGTCCAGTAGTACTGCTATTGCAAAGTTCACTGATTCAGCAGTATAAGTCCAGTGGTACTGCTATTACAAAGTTCACTGATTCAGCAGTATAAGTCCAGTGGTACTGCTATTACAAAGTTCACTGATTCAGCAGTTTATAAGTCCAGTGGTACTGCTATTACAAAGTTCACTGATTCAGCAGTATAAGTCCAGTGCTACTCTCCTGTGCCGCATATAATTTTTAAAGTGTCGAGTGTGTGTGGCTTAGGGGTACGCTCTCTTGTGCTACATATAATGGAAAACAAAAATTTGGAGGATAAAGTAGGGAAAGATCAAGACCCACTTCCTCCTAATGCTGAAGCTGCTGCCACTAGTCATGACATAGACGATGAAATACTATCAACATCGTCTGGCAAGCCTGATGCCCAATCTCCTAGTACAGGGCATGTAAAATCCAAAAAGCCCAAGTTCTCAAAAAATAGCAAAAAGAGAAACTTAAAATCATCTGAGGAGAAACGTAAAGTTGGCAATATGCCATTTACGACACGTAGTGGCAAGGAACGGCTTAGGCCCTGGCCCGTGTTCATGACTAGCTGTCCAGCTTCACCCAAGGATCTAAGCCCTCCTCCTCCCCCCCCCTACAAAAAATTTAAGAGAGTTATGCTGTCAGCAACAACAACAAAACAGCAAAGAACTCTGCCTTCTAAACAGATGACATCACAAATCCCCAAGGCGAGTCCAAGGGTGTTGTTGGTTGTGAACCCTGACCTTCCCATCAATGTACGGGAAGAGGTGACTCCATCCAGCATTTGCAGCACGCCCTCTGCATATGCTGGAAGGATCACCCACAGTCCAGTTACAGATTTGGCTAATGAAGGTGTGAATGTTGTACACCGGGAGGAGGATATTGATGTAGCTGGCGCTGAGGAGGATGTTGATGATTATGATGCAGACAGATACCAAATTGCCTTTCTCAATTTCTATTTATATTCTAGATTATATAATGGCTGAATAGTTTTCTATTTTACTCCTAGTGGAGAGGGGATCTGATGCAGACAGATACCAAACTGCCTTTGTCCATTTCTTTGTATATTTGAATTTCTAGTTCTACAGTCTATGCAGGCTGCTTTATTTATATTCAACTACAAGTGTAGGGCGGGGGGGCATAGATAGCCACCAAAGTAACGTGGTCCATTTAATTTCACTTTCTAGCTCCACAGTCTTTATCTTCAAAGTATTTATATTTACAAGCCTTGCAATCTAAATTAACTAGAGGTAGTGACGTGGTAGAACTCCAAAAGGCAGTTTGGAAGCCCCTGTACAAACTGGCTCTATTTTTTAACTGAGTTGTCCCCCCTCCAGTGTGTACTCGGAAAGAGTTTTTAGTGCAGCGGGGAACCTGGTCAGTGAGCGGCGAAGGAGGTTGCTTCCTCACAACGTTGAAAAAATGATGTTTATAAAAATGAATAATCAATTCCTCAATGAAGTACAGCACTGCCGTTCAGATAGTACAGAGGGACCTGTGGTTGTGGAGTCCAGCGGGGACGAATTGATAATGTGTGAGGAGGAGGAAGTACACACTGTAGGGGGAGAGGAATCAGAGGTTGAGGATGAGGACGACATCTTTCCTCAGTAGAGCCTGTTTAGTTTGTACAGGGAGAGATGAATTGTTTTTTTGGTGTGGGGGCCCCAAACAAACCAATCATTTCAGCCACAGTTGTTTGGTAGGCCCTGTCGCTGAAATGATTGGTTTGTTAAAGTGTGCATGTCCTATTTCAACAACATAAGGGTGGGTGGGAGGGCCCAAGGACAATTCCATCTTGCAACTATTTTTTTGGCATTATGTGACCATTCAACAGTCGTTTGCCATGTTCAAAAAGTAAAAGAAAATGCCAACAAATTCAATAAATTAAATCAAAAGTTAAATGCCCTGTCATTATTTAAAACAAGAGGTTTTGACGTGCTAGAATTAGTGTAGTGTTAAGATGTTATAAACACTACACTTGGAACTTAGAGGAGGTATTGTGGCCCCGGTATCAAATTGGGTACCGGGGCCACCCCACTACGCAGTCCAGATACTTGTTTGGTGGAATTCTGACCAGTTGAGGGTGTATTTATTTTATTGTGGCCCCGGTATCAAATTGGGTACCGGGGCCACCCCACTACGCAGTCCAGATACTTGTTTGGTGGAATTCTGACCAGTTGAGGGTTTTATTATTATATTGTGGGGACCACTCTATACCACACTACCACTCTATACCACTCTATTTAATACTTTAATTCTATTTAATACTTTAATTCTATTACTAATTCCCATAAAGAGGAACTGCCGCTTCTATTTAATACTTTAATTTTATTAGTTACCATAAAGAGGAACAAATTAAACAAATTTTACCAAAAGTATAATATGACTTACAAACACTACACTTGAAAGATGGTGCCTTTAAATGAAAAAGTCAGTCTTCATTGCACGACTATGTGCAACAGGGACAGTTTTTTGGTTTACAAAGTCAACCAATAACGCTTCGACCCTGTCCGTCTTTAACATACTTGATGGGATCTCAATGATGAATGCTCTGTAACATGGTTGGAGGAGGTATTGTGGCCCCGGTACCAAATTGGGTGCCGGGGCCACTCCACTATGCAGTCCAGATAGAGGTGTATCAGATATTAAACAACGTTGACTGTTGCTGCAAAATTTTTAAATAATATTGTGGGGAGCACTACACTACGCAGTCCATAAAGTTTTTGGGTGGAATTCAGACCCGTGGAGGGTTTTTTAATTATATTGTGGTGACCACTCCTCTACACAGTCCAGATACATTTATTGGTGCGAATCATACAAGTTCAGTGTTTTTAATTTATATTGTGGTGACCCACTCCTCTATGCAGTCCAGGTACATTATTGGTGCGAATCATACAAGTTCAGGGTTTTTAATTTATATTGTGGTGACCCACTCCTCTACGCAGTCCAGGTACATTATTGGTGCGAATCATACAAGTTCAGGGTTTTTAATTTATATTGTGGTGACCCACTCCTCTACGCAGTCCAGGTACATTATTCGGTGCGATTCTTCATACCAGTTGATGGTTTTCTTATTATATATATTGTGGTGACCCACTCCTCTACGCAGTCCAGGTACATTATTGGTGCGAATCATACAAGTACAGGGTTTTTAATTTATATTGTGGTGACCCACTCCTCTACGCAGTCCAGGTACATTATTCGGTGCGATTCATACCAGTTGATGGTTTTCTTATTATATATATTGTGGTGACCCACTCCTCTACGCAGTCCAGGTACATTTTTTGGTGCGATTAAGACCAGTTGATGGTTTTCTTATTATATTGTGGGGACCACTCCACTACGCAGTCCAGAAAGATACCTCGTTGCAACGTTTTGGACTAATAACTATATTGTGAGGTGTTCAGAATACACGGTAAATTAGTGGAAATGCTTGTTATTGAATGTTATTGAGGTTAATAATAGCGTAGGAGTGAAAATAAGCCCAAAAACTTGATTTTTGAACTTTTTATGCTTTTTTCAAAAAAAATCCGAATCCAAAACCTTAAATCCGAACCAAAACCTTTCGGCAGGTGTTTTGCGAAACAAATCCGAACCCAAAACATCACGGAAATCCGAATCCAAAACACAAAACACGAGACACCAAAAGTCGCCGGTGCACATCTCTACTTAAGAGCTCAGGGGTTTGATTTACTGACAACCTTGTGAATTCATTGCTGTATTATTATAACTGTCCTGTATGCTGTGCTACTGATTGTGTTTGTGATCTAATTGCGTGTGTTCGATATAGCATCCTTCTCTGACTTCACTAAAGTACATGCTGAGACCTCATATACACATTCTCCTTGTCAACTACATTCCTAGCCCCATAGCATGCAGTTTTTCAGGGGCTACACATAGACCCACCACTAGGTGGAGACATAATTATATATAATACTCCCAGGGAAGTAACATTCTGCATTAATGTTTGTGGAACGCTGGAATGACTTTCTCCTTTTATACATTGTACAGGTCTTTTGCGGCAATAAGCAAAACAATTCTTATAAGTAGCAATTACTGTGCAATTTGTAGCCATTTATATTTTATTTAATGCTACAATTCTTCTCTACAAGGGATACCTCTATAGTGAAGGAAAACAGGCAGATACCTTACATATGATGGTTTCTATGTGAATATTTTAGTATCTGCATTTGTTTGACACTGAACTGATGACATCAAACCTGGGTATAAGAATCAGAACTCACTCAGACTACTTATGTCTGTCTGTGTGTGTGTTAGGAAGTTTAACTGTAAGCTCCAATAGGGCAGGGTGTCACTCACCGGACTGTGAGTGCTACTTCTCGTGTGTTTAGGAACCGTGGCCGTCCACCATCCTGAGGGTCTGCGCATGTGCAGCCCTTTCAAACCTTCAGTACATGTTCCTTTTAGTTAATTGGCTGATCAGGCAACACTCCCTATTTAAAGCACCTGTTGTCTATACCTGGTTGCCTGATCTTGGAGTCTCATTCCCCATGAGCCTCTGAAGGTGTTCCTGTGTTTCCTCGTGTATTCAGCTCCTGCTGATTCCTGTTGTTCCTTGTGGTTTCCAGACCACTTCAACTCTCCTGTGTTTCATTGTGACTGCACCAGCTGATTCCTATCCGCTGCCTCCGTTTATCTGCTGTATCCTGCTCAGCTCAACTCTCCCGTGTTTCATCGTGACTGCACCAGCTGATTCCTATCCGCTGCCTCCGTGTATCTACTGTATCCTGCTCAGCTCAACTCTCCCGTGTTTCATCGTGACTGCACCAGCTGATTCCTATCCGCTGCCTCCGTGTATCTGCAGTGTCCTGCTCATCGCTACCCTCCAGTACTCCTCGTGTCTGCAGCCAGCTGATCCGCTCTCCGTGCTTCTACAGTGTTCCTGCCTGTGTCAACTCGCCTGTCTGCATTGGATCAACGCTCCGCTGCTGTCTTCTCTGCCATACCACTTCTTCTCTTCAGTGATCTCCAGGTGACCAGTCCTATATACTACTGCTTCCTGAGTATTGTTTCCATCGTTGCTGGTCTACCTACCTGTGCGCTGCACCTACTTGGTTACCGCTTCCATTTTCCTGGGACTTCGTATCCTGCCGGCCTCCAGCCGCTCAGGTATCTCTGCACTCCTTTCTGACAGCCTGCTCTTCTGAACCACGGTATGCATACTTATCATTGACTGTGCTGGTGTATTGCATACCTTGCTGGACTGAGTTGTTCTTCTCTGGAGTTGCCTATCCTCTGAGACTATTGCCATCATTTGACTGTGTTACCTTTTATTTTGGATAGTTCTTGTGACTTTGTATATTTGTGCCATGCTGCTCAGTTATTACTTTTTTGTGCATATCATCGTGGGATCAAGTTCAGTGTGCCGTGTATACTCTGCATTACATTTATCTCCCCGTGCTCCTCCTCACATATATATTTCAGTGGTACAACTTGCTAGAGGCAGACCACTGATCCCTGTTTCCTGAGTCACCTGTTTCCAGTATCCTTCCACATAGCAGTGGTACAACTTGCTAACGCAGACCACTGACTTCCCGGATACTTCCACCTGGATTCCATTCCCTCACTTAGACAGCGGTACAACTTGCTATACGCAGACCGCTGACTCTCATCACCTCCTCGTTACTTCTGGACATTCCTCCTCACTATAGCAGTGGTACAACTTGCTATCCGCAGACCACTGACTACCCTCACGTTTCCTTTGTCCATTCAGTTCCTCGTATACTATTATCTATATATTACCAGTGCTGCTAGTCATAGACTTTCCACGAGCATTCTCTACCATCTGCTGTCTCCTGTTCCGTGATCACCCCGCTACCAGAGTACCATATTACCACCTATACTGCTCTGGTAAGTCCATCATCTGGTGATCCCTGGGTAAAGACTTCTAGTGCCCGTGACACAGGGACTGATGTGAGTGAGTTCTCTGTACAGCGCTGCAGAATTAGTGGCACTATATAAATAAATGGTGACGATGATGATGCACATGGCAATTTACTTGCGTATTACAGAAAGATAAATTAAAGATAAAGTATGAAAAAACAAACTTATTAACAATGTGTATTATGCTTTTGTATATCAGTAGTATCCCTTTAATATCAGTATTTTCCCTGTTCTATACCCATCTCTTAGGTCCATATTTTGGCAGTACACAGAGACCTTGCTCTTGACCCAGGTGGTAAAAACTTTCCACAGTCAAATAAACTATTGCCTAGTTTTTGTTTGAGAGTAATAAATAACTTGGTATCTGTAGACCTTGGGACGTGTTTGCCTGCTTTATCATGCAAGTCATTATAAACAAATGGGATAGGATAAGTCTGAACTTACAGCCTGAAATATACAACGATCAGCCACAACATGAAAAAAACCTGCCTAAAGTTTTGTAGGTCCCTCTCGAACCACCAAAACAGCTCTGACCCGTTGAGGCATGGACTCCACAAGATCCCTGAAGGTGCTCTGTGGTACCTGACCCCAAGATATTAGCAGCAGACCCTTTCCTGTAAATTGTGAGGTGGGACCTCCAAGGCTCGGACTTGTTTTTCCCGCACATCCCACAGATGCTCAATCTGATTGAGATCTGGGGAATTTGGGTGCTAAGTCACCTTGAACTCTTTTTGTCACATTCCTCAAACTATTCCTGAACAAGTTTTGCAGTGTGGCAGGGGCATTATCCTGCTGAAAGAGGCTACTGCCATCAGGGAATACCATTGCCATGAAGGAGCATACTTGGTCTGCAGCAATGTTTAGGTAGGTGATACATGTCAAAGTAACATCCACATGAATGTCAGGACCCAAGGTTTTCCAGCAGAACATTGCCCAAAGCACCACACTGCCTCAGACGGCTTCCCTTCTTCTCATAGCACATCCTGGTGTATCTCTCCAGGTAAATGCTGGACACGCACCGGGACGTCCACATGATAAAAAGAAAACGTGATTCATCAGACCAGGCCTCCTTCTTCCATTACTCCATGGTCCAGTTCTGGGGCTCATGTGTCCATTGTAGGCACTTTCGTCAGTGGACAGGGGTCAGCATGGGCACTCTGACGGGTCTGTGGCTACACAGCCGCATACTCAGCAAGCTGCGATGCACTGTATGCTCTGACACATTTCTATAATACAAAATACTATAATAATTGGTATATCTGTGCAGGCCAACCAGAAGCAGGGCCATCTTAACAACATTATGGGCCCCCGGGCAAAGCAGTGCACCGTGGCCCCTAGATATAGATATAGATATAGATATATAGATGTATACAGATATAGATATAGATAAAGATATATAGAGATAGAGATAGATAGATGTACTTGCTCAGTGACCCTTGTAGGTTATTTTTGCAGGTTTTTTTATTTTGCAGGATTATTTATTCTCATTAAGAGCCATGCCTATGGGGTCCCCTTGCCCGTGGGGCCCCCGGGCAGCTGCCCATCGTGCCCAATGGAAAAGATGGCCCTGACCGGAAGCAGCCCTCTGTACACACACACACACAAACACACACACACACACACACCACATATAATGTGCAACAAACAACTTAAACAATAACTAATGGTGACAGAGCTGGAGCTCACAGTTCTCAAAAGTCAGTAGTATAGTACTGCATATATATCTTCTTTCAAACTTGGTATATGTCATCCACAAATTACAGGAGTTAGTAGTAATCACAGTTAATCTCAAATTTCTGATATTTTCTCTCCACAAATATGGTCATATAGAAAATGAGAAAAAAGAATCATATCATAGCGTAACATATAATATATGATTACATTGTAGACTACTTGGTGTCCCAAGGATCCGGTGAGGGTTAATAATTAGAATACACACCCCGTGATGGAGGTTTTCAATCCCCTATGGGGTGTACACTTACAAGATTTCAATCTTGAATCACACAGATCAATATATAGACATAGATAGACCAGATCTTTTCCTCTTACTGGATCCTCTTAGAATCGATACTCAAAAAGAAGAGTAAAAACTAATAGTGCATTATCTCACATAAAAGATATTTTATTGCACCAAAGGTTCATAAAAACAATATAAAACACATATAAAGAAAACTTCCAAAATATCCAGACCGGACAGAGATACCAGTGAAGCTGGACTCTTACCAAATTTTAGATGGAAAAGCGTGTGTCAAGAGAACATTGATCCCGTCCACACGGTCAGGTAGCTGGCTCGCTCTCTGCACGAGCAGTAGAGATTCTGGGTGAGTTCAGATCGGCTGGCGTGTATGTTTGTCAAGGTATCCGCCCCTCTCCTGCCGACGCGTTTCAATTTGTAAGAAAATGCCAAAGTCTTCCCAATCTGGTCAGCCCTAACATGATCAAATGCTATGCTATTTTATTGTGGAGAGAAAATATCAGAAATTTGAGATTAACTGTGATTACTACTAACTCCTGATATTTTTATAATAGCCAGCATTAACGTTTTCATCAGTTTGTGCTACTTTAACTCTTCTGTGGGATTGGACTAGATGGGCTAGCCCTTGCTCCCCATGGACATCAACGAGCCTTGGACACCCAAGACCTTGTCGCCGGTTCACTGGTTGTCCTTTCTTGGGGACACCTCACAAGACCTGCTGTTTTGGAGATGCTCCGACCCGACCCAATCGTGTAGCCATCACAATTTGGCTCTTGTCAAAATCGCTCAGATCCTCATGCTTTCCCTTTTCCTGCTTCCAACACATCAACTTCAAGGACTGACAGGTGCCATTGTAACAAGATAATCAATGCTCACTTTATTTGTCAGTGGTTTTAATGTTGTCACTGATTGGTGTACAGTTCTACAACAAGTTTAAGAAAGAATGAATTTAGAGGAACTAGATGGTTCAGAGTTCAGGGACTGTCATCCTTTATAAGAGAGCTGTCCCTAGCTGTAAAATGTCTACTACGTATGTCCTTGTGTGGTACCCTAATGTAGATGAGGTGTTCGGTGTATAATGGATAGCACAAGTCAGATGGTTCCTTGTGTAGGGTAACTTGTCGGACAGGCTCTTGCTGTGGAACCCTGATGTTGGCAGCTTTATTTCTTTCTTCTCCCCTTCAGTCACACTACAGCAGAGAGAGACAAGGGTCTACCCCCCCCCCCCCAGATGGAGAGTATAATAGATAAGTTACACAAAGGTGAGAGGCTGAATCATTTCTGGTTTTATTAACTCAGTCCATAGCTGTAAACCGGAGAGTCAAATTCGGTCAGCCTTAATATGCAATCATAAACATTTAACATGTAAACAATGTCTTTTCCAATATAGTACGGTATAAAATCAAAATAATACACTTTGTTTAGCTTACATATAAAGATAGAAATAACTAACAGTGCAAACAATCATCTGTATGGCAGCACAATAAAAATACACTTCTGAACACAGTATTTAAACTCGGTTTGCCAGCAACTCGATGGAAATGTATTACCTAGGCAGTAATGCTGAGACTTTAAACCTATAGCTAAATATTCATAGGCAAACCGAGGGGGGGGGGTGTTCCTAGTGCCTGGAAACCCCCCTCCAAGCCTGTGGCACTGTATAATTGAGGTGGCTAGACCGTTCCCCCCCTTCACACGGCTCTGCTTGAAAAGGGAGAGCTGCGTGCACCTAACAGTAGTGCACACAGCATTGTCCATGTATATTATGGGGATAGGAAGAGTTGGAGAGCAGCCAAGCACTGTCTAATATTATAGCCATGTCCCCATGCATGCTGGTCACGCCCACTGGTGGCGTGGTGTGGAAACCCCCCTCTACAAATCCTGCATTTGTCCCTGATATCTATATATGACCTGGGTTATCTTAACTGTTTAATATGCACGTTGGGGCTCTTGCTGTCTGTGAGGTATAGGATAGGAATTGTTGGTCTCGTCCACTTTCCTTACACTGATATGGATGTCACAGCGCTGTGAGTAAAGATGCCTATGGTGCACACATGGGACTTGCTTTATACAGTGTCCTAACTTATTCTCTGATCTGTCTATACCATGTAGAATAGGGGCTGGTCACAGCTGAGGTGAAGTGCAAATATGCGAATAAAAAAAGATAAACAGGTGTTTTACTTCTCACCACCGCAGACTGTCCTGGGAGCAGTAGATCTTCCCCTCTTAATCATCAGTCACAATGGCCTTGTAGAAACTTGTGGGTGTCAGACACCAGTGAGTCCTCTTTACAGAGGTGACTTTGTTTTTCAACTTATTGCTCTCTTTGCTGTCTCTAGCACTTATTAGACTGTCTCCTCTCTTCTGATCACCATCACTTTCCTCACAGCTCCAACTGTTGTTTTTTTTTTTCAGTGCATTCTAGGGAATTTTGTTACTATAAAGACTCACCCAAAATGGCCACCAGTTCTACATATGGGCTACTTAAAGATGGCCACCGTCGGCTCCACCAAGGAACTGACAGTCTGAATGATAGGTGAGTGAGGCACTGCATCAGCAGGTTATCACATGTATACTAGTAAGATAATTACTGATTTTTTAAACTTACAATGGCAAAGACAAGTAGAACCTGCTTTGCGTCCGTAAGCAATTAAAATATTTATCGATTGGCCAGGGGACTCGGCAGCTGTGGGTCAAACAAGCTAGAAGATTATTCCCCAAGATTGTAAGTCAGTGTCACATGATCATCTCACATGATACCTGAGAAACCTTCTTCGGCCATGGGCGACTTACTACTGCCAAGCCCCTTGACCTATCAAGACAACAAACACTTATGTTACTCATAAGAATTTAATTTAATGATATGTTATGCTCCCCTGCAACATTTACTAAATAAATAGATTTGTCTTTCTAGCTGTGTAACTCAAACAAGTTTTTTATGTCATTTAAACAGAGTTGTTTCTATCTGCTGACCTTAAATAGTAGACAAAATTGTTTTGTACAGGTCACAGAGAAGAGATGAGCTATGCCGTATTCCAAGAAACTCATTTAAACAATTCTTCAGGGCTGACATAAAGACCTTAGCGGAAACCACAGAAGGAAGCCATAAAAATAAAGCAATAGTAAAAGTCGCAGGAGGGCATGGGTGACAGGATGGACCTCCTATGCCACCCTGCTGTGGTGCTGGGGACTGGCTGGGCATGCCTTGCCACTGTCCCCTTTCTTTATCCCAAATGTGCCCCTCTAAACGCTATAGGAGGAGCTCTGCTGTCACCACTAGGTTCCTTCAAAGGCACCTAAAATTGCTACCTTGTAGGTAACTCTCGCTGCTAGTGACCCCCACCTGGGAACCTGGTTTGGTACAATTATTGCATGAATATAACTGAGGTCTTATGAATATTAGTCTGCGGTGCTTCACTGGTTTCTATCACATGGATAGGCTACATACTGAAACAGCAAACTAAATTTATGCCTGTGTGCAAATGAAAGGTCGACATTTATAGGATAATATCAAAGGAGAACAAACCCGGATACGATACGGAATGTGGGTTTGCAGAAAAAAACACACAAAACAAGAAGCTATACAGGGACGAGGTGGCCGAGTGGTTAAGGCGATGGACTGCTAATCCATTGTGCTCTGCACGCGTGGGTTCGAATCCCATCCTCGTCGAGTTGTCTTATTGTATATTTCCTCTCACATTTTTCTTTAACACCTGCAACCATGGTGATTGGGTACATAACTCCCAACATCCCCTGAGTCTAATTATTATTATTATTATTATTAATTTTTATTTATTGGTCGCCACTAGGTGTCCGTAGCGCCGTACAGGGACAAACGAAATTACAATACGATGTGAGACAGCACAGTACAGTAAACAATAATCACAGTAACTCAGTGAGCTCAAAGCACAGCTAGAGGGGCGGAGGAGGGGAGAGGGGAAGGTCCGCCAACGACGGAGTCCAAGAGGGAAGGCACGGATGACAGGGAGACCCCCAAGGGGAGAGGAGGGAGCGACAGGGGACGCGGGAAAGAGGGTCCTCAAGGAGGAGGGCTAAGTAGCTGGAGAGCAGAGTTAACAGTGGTGAAGACAGGAGGAGAGAATTAAACGTGCGACAATGGGACAGTCCTCTCAAATCGGGACTGTTCATCCAAAATTTGTGCAGTTTGGAAGTATAGTTTTGTATTTATGGATGAAGAGGAGACCGATTTGCTAATTCAAATTGAAACACCTCTGGCAAAAGTGCTATAATGAAACAAATGATATAGCAAATAAAAAAAACAAGTAAAAAAAGCAACTGACCCCGACGTGATTTGAACACGCAACCTGGAGTCAGACGCGCTACCGTTGCGCCACGAGGTCTTTTGGGGTTCTCATACAGCTTGTCGTGCTTTTTCTTATTAATAGTATACTTTCGAGTCAGTATTAGTATTTATTGGCGAAGAGGAGACCGATTGGAGCAAATGAAAAAAATGCAACTGACCTTGACGTGATTTGAACACGCAACCTTCTGATCTGGAGTCAGACGCGCTACCGTTGCGCCACAAAGTCTTCTGCTTAAGCAGCTTGTTGTGCTTTTTCTTATTAATAGATTAACTATTCATTACTTAAGTAGCACTTTAGTTATGCCATGTGGTCATGAGGTCACATGGAATTATCAGGCATATTCTATTTTTTACTGTTTCTTCTTTATTGATTGCAGTATTCTTATCTATAAAAATAGTTTTGGAATCATAGAATCAGTAAACATGGATTTATCAGACATAACATGTTTGTCTTGCTTCTTCATTGTTTGCACTACTCTAATCCAGAAAAAAATAGATTGAGAATCATACAAGCAAGTGGTGCTTTAATTGTAATCAACTGCTATTGCCTGTAATGTAGAGTTTAGTATGTATTGTGTGTCTTTTGACTGATTTGTTATAGCAAATTTAGAAAACCCAAGCTAAAACAGAATTAAAATAAAATTGCAACTGTTGGTGTATCGGGGTTCACCGATACTTCTATCAATTCCCTTCAATGTCAGTCAGATCTCCATTGATTTTCAGTCGACTGGTGAACAGAAAAACACACAACACCTGTATGATATAATGCTGAGTAATTCTGATTCTGTTCCAATCAGAGGTTCCTTCAAACTCTTTATTTATACAGTAAAATAATAGGGGTATAGTAGTTCAACTACCAATTATAATGCAGTAAATGATTAGAGGTATAGAAGCGTAATAACCAATCATAAAACAGTAAATTATTAGAGGTATAGAAGTGTAATAACCAATTAGAAGTTTTAGAGGCATAGAAGCGTAACAACCAATTAGAAAACAGTAAATTATGAATACAATAAGCTAATGATACATTATGCGTATTCTGCAATTAGTAAGTTCTAAACAAATCTTTCTTATGTTTTTATCTTCTCATGCATTTTCCCACCAGTCTAAATGTTACTTTTCATAAAACATTCAGCTGTGCGTCCTTGGCTTGTCCATATTCTCTGAGAACATCTTTTGCAACATTTAAAAACTTCAATCTTTGTCTTTTCTCATTCTAAGTAAAATATCTGCTCATTTCTTTTAAAGCTATAACACATTATTTTCTAAAGCTTAGCAGATATTAAATCAATAATCATACATTTCTACTCTAACACAACTGACCATAACATGATTTGAACACACAACCTTCTGATCTGGAATCAGACACACAAACCATTGCTCCACAAGGTCCTTTCCTCATAACTTAATGACTCCATACCCTTTATCAATTTTGTCGCCCTTCTCTGAACCCTTTCTAGTTCCAAATTATCTTTTTTGTAGAGTGGTGCCCAGAACTGTACTGCATATTCAAGATGAGGTCTTACCAACGATTTATACAGTGGCAAAATTACACTGTCTTCCCTTGCATCTATGCCCCTTTTTATGCATGCCAATACTTTGTTTGCCCTTGCAGCTGCTGCTTGACATTGAGCACTATTGCTAAGTCTACTGTCTACGAGCACTCCCAAATCCTTTTCCATTATAGATTCTCCTAAATTAATTCCATTTAATTTATAGATTGCGTTCTTGTTTTTGATCCCTGAATGCATAACCTTACATTTATCTGTGTTAAACCTCATATTCCATTTGGCCGCCCAATCCTCCAGTTTATTTAAGTCCCTCTGTAGAGAAGCTACATCTTGCTCTGATTTTATTACCTTACAGAGTTTAGTGTCATCTGCAAAAATAGAAATTTACTCTCTAAACCATCACCAAGGTCATTAATAAATATATTAAAAAGGAGTGGTCCCAGCACGGAACCTTGACGTACTCCACTTAAGACTTTTGACCAATTAGAAAATGTTCCATTTATCACAACTCTCTATTCCCTATTCTCTAACCAGTTTTCGGTCCAAGTACAAATTTTGATTCCTAGACCCAGTTCCCTTATTTTGTAAACCAACCTCTTGTGTGGCACTGTATCAAAGGCCTTTGCAAAATCTAAGTAGACCACATCTACTGTCCTTCCCTGGTCTAAGTTCCCACTAACTTCCTCGTAGAAACTAATTAGATTAGTTTGACATGACCTATCCCTCACAAATCCATGTTGATTCCCACTAATAATTTTATTGCGTACCAAGTAATCCTGAATACTGTCCATTAAAATACCTTCCAGTAGTTTCCCCACTATTGATGTCAGGCTTACAGGTCTATAATTCTCTGGTTGTGATCTCGTTCCCTTTTTAAACAACGGCACCACATCTGCTATTCGCCAATCCCCTGGTACTGAGCCTGATGAGATTGAATATCTGAAAATTAAGAATAGCGGTCTAGCTATTTCCTAGTTTAACTCCATAAGGACCCTTGGGTGTATGCCATCTGGACCTGGAGCTTTATTTATCTTAATATTCTTCAGTCGCCTTTGGACTTCTTCCTCTGACAACCAAGTATTAATTAATGGCATGGTTTCATTTCCATTTTTATGTATTACTCCTGCCATTTGTTCCTCTCTGGTAAATACTGAAGAAAAGAACGTGTTTAATACCTCTGCTTTTTCCTTAGTATCATTTATCAATTCACCCATCTCACTTCTTAGGGGTCCTATATTATCTTTTTTAATCCTTTTGCCATTTATATACTTAAAAAACTTTTTGGGGTTTGTCTTACTTTCTTTTGCAACGTGCCTTTCATTTTCTAATTTAGCCAATCTAATTTCCCTTTTGCATGTTTTATTACATTCCTTGTACCTACGGAAGGACTCCTCTGACCCTTCAGACTTAAACAATTTAAATGCACGCTTCTTCCTTTGCATTTCTTCCCTTACCTTTTTATTTAGCCACATTGGTTTAGACTTAATTCTTTTACATTTATTTCCCATAGGAATGAACTTATACGTGTATGTTTCCAACAACATTTTAAAGACATTTGTACAAGTAAGATAATTACTGGTTTGTTTTTTTAAACTTACAGTGGCAAAGACAAGAAGAACCTGCCTTGCGTCCGTTAGCAATTAAATATTTATCGATTGGTCAGGGGACTCGGCAGCTGTGGGTCAAACAAGCTAGAAGATGGTTGCCCAGGATTGAAAGTCAGTGTCATATGATCATCTCACATGATACCTGAAAAACCTTCTTCGGCCATGGGCGACTTACTACTGCCAAGCCCAGTGGTTCCCAAACTTTTGCAGTTCGCGGCACCCTTAGAGTCTCCAAATTTTTTCAAGGCACCCCTCCAAAATAATTATTGAGCAGTCCTGTTTTAGAAGTAGTTGGGTCAAAAAATTGTAATAAGTATTTAGGTCAGGACAGAAATACTTATTTAGTTGTATGAAAAAATGCCCCCTCTGCATCCAGACACTCTGCCCTCAGGCACTCTGTCCCCTCTGCATCCAGACACACTGCCTCCTCTGCATCCAGACACACTGCCCCCGCTGCATCCAGACACACTGCCCTCTCTCACACTGCCCCCTCTGCCCTCTGTCACGCTGTCCCCACTCCTCTGCCCTCTCTCACTATGTCCCCCCTCCTCTGCCCTCTCTCACGCTGTCACACTCCTCTGCCCCCTGTTACACTCCTCTGCCCCATTGTGCCCCAGCTGTCACCCTCCTCTGCCCCAGCTGTCACCCTCCTCTGCCCCCTGTTAATCTCCTCTGCCCCCTGTCACTCTCCTCTGCCCTCTGTTACTCTCCTCTGCCCCTGTGACACTCCTCTGCTCCGTTGTGCCCCAGCTCTCATCCTCTCTGCCCCTGTTACACTCCTCTGCCCCGTTGTGCCCCAGCTGTCACCCTCTCTGCCCTGCTGTCACCCTCTCTGCCCCAGCTGTCACCCTCTCTTCCCCGCTGTCACGCTCTCTGCCCCAGCTGTCACCCTCTCTTCCCCGCTGTCACCCTCTCTGCCCCAGCTGTCATCCTCTCTTCCCCGTTGTCACCTTCTCTGCCCCAGCTGTCACCCTCTCTGCCCCAGCTGTCACCCTCTCTGCCCCAGCTGTCACCCTCTCTTCCCCGCTGTCACCCTCTCTGCCCCAGCTGTCACCCTCTCTTCACCGCTGTCACCCTCTCTGCCCCAGCTGTCACCCTCTCTGCCCCAGCTGTCACCCTCTCTTCCCCGCTGTCACACGCTTTGCCCCAGCTGTCACCCTCTCTTCCCCGCTGTCACGCTCTCTGCCCCGCTGTCACCCTCTCTGCCCCAGCTGTCACCCTCTCTGCCCCGCTGTCACCCTCTCTGCCCCAGCTGTCACCCTCTCTGCCCCAGCTGTCACCCTCTCTTCCCCAGCTGTCACCTTCTCTGCCCCAGCTGTCACCTTCTCTGCCCCCGCTGTCACCTTCTCTGCCCCCGCTGTCACCCTCTCTGCCCCAGCTGTCACCCTCTCTTCCCCAGCTGTCACCTTCTCTGCCCCAGCTGTCACCTTCTCTGCCCCCGCTGTCACCCTCTCTGCCCCAGCTGTCACCCTCTCTGCCCCAGCTGTCACCCCTCTCTGCCCCAGCTGTCACCCTCTCTGCCCCAGCTGTCACCTTCTCTGCCCCCGCTGTCACCCTCTCTGCCCCAGCTGTCACCCTCTTTGCCCCAGCTGTCACCCTCTCTTCCCCGCTGTCACCCTCTCTGCCCCAGCTGTCACCCTCTCTTCCCCGCTGTCACGCTCTCTTCCCCGCTGTCACCCTCTCTGCCCCAGCTGTCACCCTCTCTGCCCCCGCTGTCACCCTCTCTGCCCCAGCTGTCACCCTCTCTGCCCCAGCTGTCACCCTCTCTGTCCCAGCTGTCACCCTCTCTGCCCCAGCTGTCACCCTCTCTGCCCCCGCTGTCACCCTCTCTGCCCCAGCTGTCACCTTCTCTGCCCCAGCTGTCACCTTCTCTGCCCCAGCTGTCACCCTCTCTTCCCCAGCTGTCACCCTCTCTGCCCCAGCTGTCACCCTCTCTGCCCCCGCTGTCACCTTCTCTGCCCCAGCTGTCACCCTCTCTGCCCCAGCTGTCACCTTCTCTGCCCCGCTGTCACCCTCTCTTCCCCGCTGTCACCCTCTCTGCCCCAGCTGTCACCTTCTCTGCCCCAGCTGTCACCCTCTCTGCCCCAGCTGTCACCTTCTCTGCCCCAGCTGTCACCCTCTCTGCCCCAGCTGTCACCCTCTCTGCCCCCGCTGTCACCCTCTCTGCCCCAGCTGTCACCTTCTCTGCCCCGCTGTCACCCTCTCTTCCCCACTGTCACCCTCTCTGCCCCAGCTGTCACCCTCTCTGCCCCAGCTGTCACCTTCTCTGCCCCAGCTGTCACCCTCTCTGCCCCAGCTGTCACCCTCTCTGCCCCCGCTGTCACCCTCTCTGCCCCAGCTGTCACCTTCTCTGCCCCAGCTGTCACCCTCTCTTCCCCGCTGTCACCCTCTCTTCCCCGCTGTCACCCTCTCTGCCCCAGCTGTCACCCTCTTTGCCCCAGCTGTCACCCTCTCTGCCCCACCTGTCACCCTCTCTTCCCCGCTGTCACGCTCTCTGCCCCAGCTGTCACCCTCTCTTCCCCGCTGTCACGCTCCCTCTCTCCTCTGCCGCGTGCCAGCCATAGAAAAAAAAGAAAAAGCACATAAACTTACCAATCCGCCGGGCGCCGGGACCCAGCAGCCTCCTCTCTCCCGCAGCAGCTTATTACTGACGTCGATATTCAGTGACAGCTGTGGGAGAGAAGAGTCTTCTGGGTCCCGGCGCCCGGTGGATTGGTAAGTTTATGTGCTTTTTCTTTTTTTCAATGCTTGGCCGGCGGCACCCCAGTGACAGCGCCGCGGCACCCCTGGGAGCCGCGGCGCACAGTTTGGGAACCGCCGGCCTTAACCTATCAAGACAACATACACTTATGTTACTCATAAGAATTTAATTTAATGATATGTTATGCTCCCCTGCAACATTTACTAAATAAATAGATTTGTCTTTCTAGCTGTGTAACTCAAACAAGTTATTTATGTCATTTAAACAGAGTTTTTTCTATCTGCTGACCTTAAATAGTAGACAAAATTGTTTTGTACAGGTCACAGAGAAGAGATGAGCTATGCCGTATTCCAAGAAACTCATTTAAACAATTCTTTAGGGCTGATATAAAGACCTTAGCGCTTGTAAGCTACTTTCAGCGGAGTAAGCTTGACGGAGCTGAATGAACAGAAATCGCAATGACCACACATGTAAGTGGAAAGATGGTTTATTTTGATGTGCGGCAACAAGGTTACTTATCAGATTTGTCAACATATGCCCTATAATATCTATTGAAATGTTAAGTGGAGAAGAATTGTGTGAATAAATATTATTATGCATATGCTGAATTATTAATAAATTATGTGTTATATACATTGTGTGTTACACCTTTAGGGTGGCTGAATTGGCATCCTGTGAAAAAGTTCAATTATATTGTTTCTGTACAAATATGCAAGGAGCTCCTAGATTTACATTAGAAAGTAGGAAAGCGAAGACCATCTTTAGACTTCATTGTAAAGCTGGGTACACACTACAGGGTTTTCGTCCAATAATTGTCTCAACCAGCCGACATACGACCGCTCGTTCGAAAGTGGGGTCAGTGTGTGTCGTGACACGATGGTTGAAAGTCTGCCCAAATGGAAGATTGTCGCCTCATTTGGTTGGTCGTACTGTTCAATATGTTCGTTCCATTCTCCTTTCCATTGTGTAGTGTGCAGGGCCGAACTGGAACTAAAAATCAGCCCTGGCATTTAAAGCACACAGGCCCACGTGTTGTGGGCCCCATGCACTATATTGTTGCACACTGATGCTGGCGCAGTGCGCGTTGGTGGTGCAGTACAATATGATGTAGTATGAGTGTGTGTGTGTGTGGGGTATTTATTTCTCCTAATGACCCTCAACATTACATTGTTAGCACCCCAATTACATCAATAAATACCATGACAATACATTATTAGTACCCAAATTACAGCAATAAATAACCCCCCACACACACTCATACTACATCAATCACCCCCACATTACAGCAACCAACATCACCCCCCACATTACAGCGTCCAGCGTCACCTCCCACATTACAGCAATACCCTCTCCTACTTATTAGCAATACTAAGCCCCAAATACACTACAACATTACCACCACCACACCACCCCATACTACAGCAATACCACCAATTATACAGACGCCACTGTAGGAAACAATGTTTTGCTTTTTTCAAATCTCCCACAAAATAGCAACAACGAACAGAGTACTTACACACACATATAGGTAACAGGTACCCTTTTCCCTCAATTAAATAGTAATGGCAGAATTTTCATGAATCATTCCACATGAAATAAAACTAACATATATCTAAAAAAAAACATAACTATTGAATGATCAGTTGAACCCACACGGCCGTATTAAAAGTATTTCCATCTGCAGCAAAATGTCAGAGAAAAATATTTTTGTTTTACTACAGTAATTGGATATGCGTCTTTTCTATTCATTTTAAATAACACAGTATATAAATTAAGGGGGATAGAGGAGGTGGGTGAGAAATAATTGGATGGGATCCATCAGGTTGATTAGATAGGAAACATTTTGATTGATTACCTGGAGACGTCTACCCCCTGACTCACAGGCAGGGCTGACAAGAGGAATTTTGGGCCCTGATACAGCAACTTCTTTGGGCTCCCATCATATTCAACAATCAAAGACTTGCCTTTGGCAGAAGTTCATATGATGGCCACACCGTAGTGTGCCCAGTTCATATTATGCCACATCGTAGTGCTCCAAGGTCATATTATGCCACATAGTATTACCCTCAATTCATATTTGGTCATGCAGAAGTGCCCACAAATCATATTATGGCATAGTAGTGCCCCCAAAACATATACCTTACAGTAGTGCCCACAAATCATATTATGTCACATCAGTGCCTCCAAGCACCCCCTGGCTCTCACCCCCTCTCCCAGCACCTCCTGGCTCTCACCCCCTTTCCCAGCACCCCCTGGCTCTCACCCCCTCTCCCAGCACCCCCTGGCTCTCACCCCCTTTCCCAGCACCCCATGGCTCTTACCCCCTCTCCCAGCACCCCTTGGCTATCTCACCCCCTTTCCCAGCAACCCCTGGCTGTCTCACCCCCTTTCCCAGCACCCCCTGGCTATCTCACCCCCTTTCCCAGCACCCCCTGGCTATCTCACCCCCTTTCCCAGCACCCTCTGGCTCTCACCCCCTCTCCCAGCACCCCCTGGCTATCTCACCCCCTTTCCCAGCACCCCCTGTCTATCACACCCCCTTTCCCAGCACCCCATGGCTCTTCAACACTCTTGACCCCCCACGCGAGAATGAGGGCACCCACGCGACCCCCCCGAAAATCGCGACCCCCCCAAAAATCGCGGCACCCCCGCGACCCCCCCGAAAATCGTGGCACCCCCCCTTCCTCTTCAGTAAAAAAACAACAGGAAACTCACCAGTGTAACAGTGCACCAGTGCACAACATAACGGGGGAGGGACCTGAGGAGCGCGCAGCAGAGGTGGCCCAAGAAGACGGGAGGAGTCGAGCCGGCCCATCCAGCCATCGGCCCTTCTAGCATTTGCCAGAAGTGCCAGATGGCCAGTCTGGCCCTGGTAGTGTGTATAAAATTCCGATCCACTACAACCTCAACCTGGAGCTCCGTTGGGGCCGTGTGTATGTAAATCTGTGATGCCTATACCTGTCCCACGTGGTGCAGTATCCGCACATCACTGACTTGTGTTTTGCATCATGTGTATTGCACCTGTCTGGTTGCAGACCATTACACTTGTGTAAAGCACGTGTGTTATGTAACCCTTTGCATCTATATTGGGAACCTATTCATATTTACCCTTTATAAACTTATACCTTTAGAAACGATTACACTTATAAAGTCATATTAACCTCTATTAATTAATATTTGTAAAATTCCCAGAATAAACCACGAAGTGTTAATGTAACAGTTTTATTACAAATAAAAGTACCAACATTTTTATTGTAGAATATGACAAGTGAAAAATATAGTATTACACTTTAAAGGTGCTAGTGGTTTGTGGAAGAACAGTTCCAAACAGCATACACATTTCAACAAAATTATTCTCAAGGTTTTTCATTTTTTTCTTGATGTCACTTATGATCCCTTTGATTTTGTTAAAATAATCCTGGAGCTTTAGAACGTCTTTTTCTCCCTCAGAACTTTCATTGGATATGACGATGGTATCTACGAAACAAGGAAATAAAAAATGTTTAGCATTAAACAGCTATATCTCTAATAAAGTTATCAAAAGTCTTAATCCAAGACCAGAAATAGTCTAATTTGCTCACCTTGCACACTGCTCGAGATCAGTTTATGTTGTGGTCCCTCTGGCACAATCGCAACAATAGCGGGCTTAACCTCCATAGATTCGGGAAAACAGGTGCCATTTTGGTTATTATAACGGTACAGATATGTGCCCAAAGCATTTAGTTGTCTACACATGTTCATTGAAATACCTTCGTGTATAACTTCTTTCATAACTTGGTATTCAACATCAATTTTTTCTTGTTTGATAACAGGTGTTACGTTAGTGGTATCAGTGGTATCTAAACAGGCCTTCTCACCATTAATTCTTTGTTCTGACAAAAAAAAAATCTATGTTACAATCAGGCGTTTGCATTGCTTCGTATGAAACTAGAATGAAATACATAAAGTCCTTCAAACAGGTACACTACACCTGCTACTTACGTCTTTTTAATGTTTCTATGAATTTGCACCAGTCTCCTTTCCTCTTTATTTTTAAGGTCCGACCACCTCTTCTGGACTTGGATTTTATTACTTTTCTTTCCAAGTATTTCCTTCAGTAATCGCAGTAGTTTTTGCATTATCAGTTCTTTTCTATTATTAACTTTTCTGTACTTTCGCTTTTGACAGTCGTAGTCATACTGGTCCAGTACTTTTACCATCATCTCCACCTCTCTTGGCTTTGCTCTTTTAAATGCAGTAAATTTTATTTCTTCGTCTTTTAGAGCATCTCCACCCCCCACCTTTTCATAATTTTTGGGGCCTTCCAGCACCATCTCTGTCTCCGTCTCCATAACTCCAACCCCCACTGACACCTTCTCCTCACCCTCAATTTTTTCATGTTCCTCGACCCCAGACAGGCTCCTCTGTAATTTTATACACTCAGATATGGGCGTTCATTTCTGCTGTGGACCAATTAGTGATAATGCCTGTAGAGAATGGAGCATTGTGGGAGATGCAGGGACATTTGAGAGAATGTGTCTCTCCTCTTGAATCAATCTTTGCTCCAACAAGATCTATTCTTTCTCCTGCTTTCTCTTTGGCTCCGTACCTGCAGTCTTCTTGCCACAAGAAGCAGGAAAAGTGCAGTTGCTTTTTCTTCTTCTACTTTATGCATTGTAGGTTAAAAAATAGGAATGAATGAAAAGACAGCTGTCAGGCGCCGTCCCGCTGTCTCCCAGGGACGGCCGCCTGTGTCAGTGCCCGGAGCGCCTGGTTGCCTAGCAACCAGACGCGGAAGTTCCGGCCGCTCGGCGCAGCCTTCTGCGCATGCGCGTCCCGTTGCTAGGCAACGGGACGCTACTCTCAAGTCCCGGCGGTAGCCAGGATTAGTGCTGCTGCCCATCAAGTTCCTATTGGCCCCTGATACTTTATAAGGCACTTCCTGTGACCTCATCAGTGCCAGAGTATCAGGTCTTCCTGCCTCCAGCATATTGTGTGTGTACCAGTATCCTACTTTGTTCCTGACTATCCCTGTGCTGCCTGTGACCTTATGACCCGGACCGTTTGACCACCCCTATTTGGATTCTCCCTTTGTACTGCGCTACCTGAACGTTTTCGACCCGGCTTGTCTCACCATTTTTCTGGATATCCTTGTGTACCGTGTACTACCAGAACGTTACTGACCCGGCCTGTCTGACACCTCCTTGTATCTCGCTGTTGACTCGTGGAAGGACCGCGACCTGCGTGTCCCTGCAGCGGAGTCCATAGCTCCTTGCGAGGGTTCCTGGTGAATACCAGGGGCACGTTAAACTCCGCACCTTCCTCCGAGTTGCGCCAACAATAGCAGGTACGCATATAGTTGTGACAACAGTGTTGTCTTTTCTTTTTATGCGATTTTGGATGTTAACTATAGTGAAAGCTCTGGCCCTTTATGCTAATGTCTTTGGTATATCGTTACATGCCCCGCAAATGTTGTTTCAGTCCATCCATCGATCGGATGTCAAATCGATTGGCATAAAAAACTGGTGGAAAATTCTGTAGTATGTACTCCTTAAGCCTTACTGTCATTTGTCTCGGAAGAAATGGTCAGCAAAAATGGATACCTTTGTGTTTTTCAGTCATTAGTTTGGACAGTTGGAGATAATCAATATGGTCCAGGGTTCCAACACTGTAGAGAAGCTCTGAATCATGCCCAAATCATTTCCTAACAAATCTTTTCTTGAGATTATAAGCTGAATTATTATATATGCAGTAGAGCTATATCATTTTGATAATAAAAAAAATCACAATCCCGATAGGGATTTCTATAATATTCCAATTTCCTAATTAGAGCCCCTGTATACTCATGGACAATTCATTTTGCGATGCAAGGGGTGAATATACAATTTTGCTGCAGAGAAAATAACGCCTGCCTTTGCATGTAGCACAAAAGTACTGAGCTGCTTGATTTCATGCTGCGATTTGGAAATGGGCAAAATTGCTAGATTTAGTCCTAGCTCTAAATTAGGCCCTGAAAGTGGTCCTTGAAACTACGTATAGCAAACTTGGTAACTTTACTCCTCTCCTCACCAAGAGATCCCGGAGGGGAGTTCAAGTGGTAAGAGATGAAGGCGTGGCACGGTGATTATCTGGATTTCGATCCCACACCCGTGGCACAATGCCGCAATTGCATCATCCTGCCTCCGGGGGCAGAGCCAAAATGACACCATTCACTGCAAATTGCGTCATATAGGCATATGGGCCCCTGTCCCGCCCACTTCACCAATTATTGGGTAAGATGTAGGAGGATAGCATTCTCTCCCGGAATGTCCAGGAGACTCAGAATTTTGGGTAGTAGGCACATATGATGCAAAGTGGAGGAAGCAATTTTGTGTACAACTAATACTCATGAGAATGTAATCTGTGAACTCACTAGGAGTAACTATCACATGAATATGTCAGGTCTTATGAATATTAGTCTGCGGTGCCTCATTGGTTTCTATCACATGGATAGGCTACATACTGTAACAGCAAACTAGATTTATGCCTACAGTGTGTGCAAATGAAAGGTCGACATTTATAGGATAATGTCAAAGGAGAACAAACCCGTTACGATGCGGAATGTGGGTTTGCAAAAAAAACAAAAAAAACAACAACATATACAAGGACGAGGTGGCCGAGTGGTTAAGGCGATGGACTGCTAATCCATTGTGCTCTGCACGCGTGGGTTCGAATCCCATCCTCGTCGAGTTGTTTTTTTGTTGTTGTATCATTGTATATTTCATCTCACAATTTTCTTTGACACCATCAACATAAAAGTTTATTACTAGTATGTGGCACCTGCCCCATGGTGTTTGGGTGTTCCTCCCAAGTTCCCCTGTATCGAATCAAATGGGACCGTCCTCTGAAATCAGGACTGTTCAGCCAAAATTTGTGCAGTTTGGAAGTATACTTTCGAGTCAGTATTAGTATTTATTGGCGAAGAGGAGACCGATTTGCTAATTCAAATTGAAACACCTCTGGCAAAAGTGCTATAATGAAGCAAATGATATAGTAAATGAAACAAATGATATAGTAAATGAAAAAATGCAATTGACCTTGACGTGATTTGAACACGCAACCTTCTGATCTGGAGTCAGACGCGCTACCGTTGCGCCACAAAGTCTTCTGTTTGGATTAACTATTCATAACTTAAGTAGCACTTTAGTTATGCCTAGTGGTCATGGGGTGACATGGAATTGTCAGGCATAATCTTTTCTACTGTATCTTCTTTATTGATTGCAGTATTCTTATCTATAAAAATAGATCTACAATCATAGAATAAGGTCACATGGATTTATCAGCCATAACATGTTTATCATGCTTCCTCATTGTGTCAACTCCTCTAATACAGAAAAAATAGATTGAGAATAATGCAAACAAGTGATGCTTTAATTGCAATCAACTGCTTTGGCCTGTAATATAGAGTTTAAGCATGTATTGTGTATCTTTTGACTGATTTGCTATTGCAAATTTAGAAAGCCCAAGTGTTTAAAACTAAACTAAAAATAAAATTTCTACTGACCCCGACGTGATTTGAACACGCAACCTTCTGATCTGGAGTCAGACGCGCTACCGTTGCGCCACGAGGTCTTGTGGAAGAGCAGTAGCTTTCAAAGCTTGCGCCACTTGATTTTACCAATAGATTTCACAAACTAGTTATAAGTCAATCAAGATGATGTGAATAAAGTTTCATTGATTGTTACATCATTTGTCTTCCCAATCTATTGGGAAAAGCGGGTTGTTTCCACATATATTACATATTTGTTATTCCTGCTAAGTTGAAAAATAAAACAAGTGGACTGAACTAATTTAAAAAAAAGTGGCTAACGGAAGAATCTATTATGTCTCTGCCAAAAAGACACTAAACCTAATCACTGAGGCAGCATGAAAATGTAAAAATGTCAGGGGTCTTTTGAGGCGCAATTTTCGCAGGGACTCAACTCTGCCCTCGTAGGATATGCCATGGATTATGGTTCTGTCAAGTCAGCAGACAGTCCAGATATCCCAAACCAACACCACCTATTTTATGCTAGGGTACTTGGTAATGCAATAAGGTTTTTGACCTTCTCAATCTACTCAGTATAGTCCATTCCTTCCTTTTCATTATGTACGTCTGTGGGTCACACCACATTTTGATCACCAGGACAGGTTCCTGGAGTAGAAGATTAGCTACATAGAACTAACTTATTGGTGGTAACTCAAAACTAACTCAGAGACAAGCCTAATGGTAGTGAACACTGGTGGAGCCAATCCTTAGAGAGGACACGTTGTTTATTGTTGTTCCACCTAGCTCAATTTAAGGACTTTTCACTCATTGGAGACTTTAAGAACGTCTTTCTTATATGCTTCTATTTTGGGTGTTTAAAAATATTTATCATAGTTCTATGGGTGTGCCAAGAAATGGACTTCTCCGAAGAAGTACAAGAGGACAGTGTGAAACGCATCATGTTTTAAGTATAGGAACAAGACCCGTTCTTTTTCAGCTTACAACTGTGTGAGTAGGTTAAACCTCTCTTCCTTCACTCTAAAGCCTGACTGGACACATTTTCCCAGGGCCAGATGTTAGGAGTCATAAGTTTAAAAGCTGGCAATCTGTGATCAACTTGAAAATGTTTATGTGGCGTGAGGGTATATGTTGACAGGTAATATAATGACTTGGGTATGAAAAGTCGACAGTGAAAATGTCTACAGTCATAAGGTCGACACAGTTAAAAGGTCAACAATCAGAATGTCTACATGTTCATAATGTCTACACAGTTAAAAGGTCGACATGTAAAATGTAGATAAGGTTGTCAAAAAGACAGTCAAAATGTAGATATAAATCACTATATTTAAAACGGCAATTCATGTAATAAAAAAACCTGATAGCAATGATAAAAAAATTTAAAAATTAAAAAAAAGAGTCCCCCCCCCGACAACTTAATCAACCTCAGTGCTACCAGAGGTGGCTGGTAGCAGTTTTGCCAGGGAAATCCATAGCAGGGGGTCCCCCTGACAGTGACAATGTATGGTCAGCATGGGGCTGGATTCCCGAGGCCAGTGTTTCCCAACCCTAGTCCTCAAGTACCCCTAACAGTGCATGTTTTCCATATCTCCTTGCTGGTATACAGGTATAATCATTACTGACTGACACATTGGAAGAGATCCACAGGTGGTACTAATTATTTCACTTGTGACCTGGAAAACCTGCACTGTTAGGGGTACTGATGACTAGGGTTGGGAAACAGTTCCCTAGGGTGATTGGGTCTGCAAAAAAAAAAAAAAAGTGGATTCCCCCCACCAGTTATACCCAGCCCAGTGCTGATAGCACTAGGATTTTTTCCACACTCCTGGGCAGTGAGTGTGGGTTAAAAATAATTTTATTTTGTATAAAAGCATTTTGTCCCTGGTGCACTGCAGGTCCCAGCATGCTCAGGCTGTCATTAAGTCTTTGTGCATGCTGGCGCTTGCAGTTCTACAAGCACCAGCATACCTATGGATGCCAGGGCATGCTGGCACTTGGGGAACCACAAATGCCAGCATGCCCTGGCACCCAGGGCAAGCTGGGATCTCTAGGGCACCAAGAAAAAATACAGAAACCAGACGATGCAGGATTAGCTCTGAAAAGCTTCTCGTGCAAAATGAGGTCTTACGGCATTAGACATATTTATAAAATGGGAATTTACCATGGCTGAACTCAAGTGCTAAGCCATCGTATGCGGATCTTCCCTCTCCCTTCACCTGCCCTCTCTAGCTGCCCATTGAGCTTACTGAGTTACTGTGCTTACTGTTTACTGTACTGTGCTGTCTCACCTTGTATTGTAATTCGTTTGTCTCTGTATGGCGCTACGGACACCTAGTGGCGCCCTATAAATAAAAATTAATAATAATTAATAATAATAAGCTAAAGCTGGGGGAAATCTCCATGTTATAATTACGACTAATGCTATGTCATGGTTTGCAAGAAAACACTTTAGCCACATGGACGAGGTGGCCGAGTGGTTAAGGCGATGGACTGCTAATCCATTGTGCTCTGCACGCGTGGGTTCGAATCCCATCCTCGTCGAGTAGCATTTTATTATTGTTTATTGCATCTAACAATTGTTTTTAACATGTGCAGTATAATAGTTTATTACTAGTATGTGGTGTCACGACTACTTCGAGTGATCTTGACATTTCATTTCAATTGCTAGATGAACAAGAATTACATAACAATGAAATATGGATTTTTACTGTAACCTATCCTCCTCCCAATTAGTAAAACAATAGTGTTGCCGTACATGGGCACTCCATGTCTTGGTGGAAACTCTCC
Organism: Mixophyes fleayi; assembly: GCF_038048845.1. Lineage (NCBI taxonomy): Eukaryota > Metazoa > Chordata > Amphibia > Anura > Limnodynastidae > Mixophyes > Mixophyes fleayi. The sequence continues at coordinate 25,631,347 of NC_134405.1, read as the reverse complement.
CTTGCCAGTACTCCCATGATCCTCCAGGTCTCACAGCCCAGAGTTTAAGTGCAATCTTCTGCAGAAGTTCAAACAGTTGTATCAACAAACTGTATTTGCAGTTTGCTACTAAACTCCAGGACGTGAACCCTGGAAGACCATAGGAATACAGGCCCTGTCAGGGTTGAATATACCACAAATGTTTGTACTACGTGCACAGGAAGTCCTGATTCTGCAGACTGGGGGGAGGGGGCAGAATAAACATTTCCTCAGAGTTCTTCTTTAACACAGGCAGCTGCCAGATGGTGGGTGAGTTGCAGGTGCCTGTAATCTGGAAAACCAAGCAACCAGAGTTATAGCATTTTTACCAGTAATGGAGGCAAACCACAGCCCAGAAAATCAAACTTTGTCTATAAGAAAAACTGCCCTTAATAAAATATTTGAATACCATACCATCATAGTCTAATCACTTTTATTTTTATAAATTAGCTGTCATTTTAATATAATATTGAATTATTGTATATCTGCCCTCCCAACATTTGAAATGACTAAGATGGGCTATGCCTCCTCCAAGACGTCACACTAGTGTCTGTTCACATCCCTATGAGTGTGGCCATGCCCCATGAGCATGTCTAGTGCTTCTGAAGCACACACTGCTCCCCTAAAAGCACCCTTGACTTCCCACACAAGCAAGCCACATGCCTTATGGTGATTGGGTACATACTGCCCAACTTCCGGGCCTGTTGGGTCAAACGTGCCGACTGTGGGACAACAGGACAGTCCTCACAAATCTGGGCTGTCCAGCCAAAATCTGGACAATTTGGGGTTATATCTTGGACTCTAATTTAATATTTATTGGAGAAAAAGGGACCTATTTGTTAATTAAAACTGAAACATCTCTAGCAGAAGTGTAATAGGTTGAGTAGTAGCATGCTCAATTTAATACCACCTGTTTTATGAAAGGCAATTAGGTTTTCTGCCTTCCCACTCTTCTCAATACAGCCATTCCTTCATTATGACAATGTGCATCTAAGTGTCACACCATATTGCGATCACTAGGAGGCTGGAGTAGAAGATTAACTACATACAACTAACTCACTAGTGGTTAACTCAAAGCTGATTCAGAGACAAGCCTAACAGTAGTGAGGAGAGGTGGATCCAATCTTTAATGGCCCGGACGTGACCTACAAACCACCCTCTTTATATAAATAATAACCTTATATGGTAAACATATAGGATATTCTGAGAGAATAGGAAACTATGTTAAAAAGCGAGTATAATGGTGCAGTGGTGACAGCAGAAAATACTGGGGTGTAATAACTGGTAATTGTACATGATAGAAATGAGCAGGATCTAGAAAGATCCACATTATCTCTGCCCCATCACCCTAATGTCAGAGTATATGTGAGATGAAATAACAAAAAGTGAACTCGACAAGCATGGGATTCAAACCCACGCATGCAGAGCACAAGGGATTAGCAGTACATCGCCTTAACCACTCGGTCACCTCGTCACTTAGGTGCTAGATTTTTTTGCAAAGAATAAGTCGTCGCCAAAGAGAGCCAACTTACATTCCCATTCCCCTACCTGGATTCCTGCTATGTTAGGTTTGGCCATAATCGCCTGCGCAAAAGCTTCTATGCATAAGGCGAAAATCAACTGTGAAAGTAGACATCTCTGTCTAGGCAAATTCAAAATATCGAATGACCCAGACAGCGAGCCGAAGGGGAATGAATTGAGTATCAGAGTTGTGTGAAGACACCAAGGAATCAGACCCATGTATCTCAACATAAAGAGGTATGAGAGATACCCCTAACTAACCTCACTAACAAAAACAGTATAGTGAACAGCATGGCCAAGTAATAACAGTATCAGACAGATCTCACCCATTTGTAAGGGAATGTTCAGTTGCAGATCTTCTTTATAAAGAAAACACATCAAGGTTCTCCCGCCGTAGGCGGCAACAGTAGATGAGTCAGTTGTCAAAGTAGTAGACAGCACAGATAAAGAAGTGGGGGGAGACAGTCAAGGATCCCCAGGGGGACACGGGCTCCTTTCCTTCCTCATTCTCGTTTTCAGGCATTGGACTGTTTGCCATTGTGCCTCTCTAGACAAAGAAGGTAGGGACTCTAACTGGTGAAGGGAATCAGACCAGCCTGGAAGGTTAATCATAGGGATATCCAATGAGGCACAGGCCAGTTACAGTTCATATGGATATTTAGAGTAAATGATTTTCCATCTTGAGATACCTAAAGGTGAAGTGGGAAACCCCAGCAATACTTTTTTGTTATTGTTATCATAGATTTACAAAATGCCACAGTGCTCTGCAGCACCATACAATAGGCAATATAGAACATACATAAAACAGGGACATACAAGGCAGACAAAATAAATTCAGACATGAAAACAAAGGGTATGGAGGACTCTACTCATTAGAGAACTTATATTTTAAGTGGAAGAGGGCCCAGCTGAAACAAAAGAAGTGAGTGTGGCTCAGAGTGGAAAGTAGGATGGTTGTCAAGGTGTATCAGTGTGAATAGTATTATCATAGTATTATCTGGGATAAGGTAAGCTCAAAAAAAAAAAAAAAAGAGATGGGCTTTCAAAGAGCTTCTAAAGCTTTGAAGACTGTGGGAATTCCATAAGTGAGGAGCAGCACAGGAGACGTCTTGTAGGCGGGAGTGAGAGGTGGTTACCAGAGAGGAGACAAGGTGCAGGTCAGTGGTAGATCTAAGTGGGTGGGAGGGAGAGTATTTTGATATGAGATTTGAGATGTATGAAGGGGTGATGTTTTTGAGGGCTTTGTAGGTAAGGGTGAGTAATTTGAATCGGATTCCAGAGGACACGGGAAGCCAGTGTACAGATTTGCAAAGTGATACAGCAGATGTGAAACAATGAGAGAGGAAGAACAGTCTTGCAGCAGCATTTATGGATTAAAGTCAGAAGTCCATGGCAGTGTCAGGGCAGTTGTGTAGCTGGCGTCACCAGTGTGCTGAATTTGCGCCAGTTCTAGGCCCTGCAATGGGTGTTGACCACACTGGTATGTGGGTCAATATTTTGTGCAAAGCAACGTCTCTCTGTCAGTACTCTCGCCTCAGCTGCAGCAATAACTAGTATTCTGGCGGTGACATCCGTATGAGAGAGCAAATGGACAATTTTAAAGTCAGAAGAGTCAGAGCTCTAATCAGAAGCGACTGTCCATCTTGGCTGCCCAGCCGCGCCATTCTTGGTGCTTTATCTTATTAATAGATCAGTTAGTTATAACTTAAGTGCACTTTAGCTATGCCATGTGGTCAGTAGAAGAAAACCCTACCAGTTGTATTACCATCGCATCATGAGGTCACATGGAGTTGTCAGGCATAGCATGTTTATCATGTCTTCTTCATCATCTGCACTACTCTAATCCAGAAAAAATATAGGCCAAGAATCATGCAAACAAGTGATGCTTTAGCTGCAATCAACTGCTCTGGTCTGTAATGTAGAGTCTAGTATGTATTGAATATCTTTTGACAGATTTGGTATAGCAAATTTAAAGAAAACCTGAGTGTTAAAAAAAAGTTCTTAACTTAAAAAAGACACCTGCCCCCAATGTGATTTGAACATGCAATCTTCTGATCTGGAGTCAGATGCGCTAGCGTTGTACCACGAGGTCACTGGCAACAGTGCTTGACCAATGAATCTCATAAACTAGCCATAATTCAATCAAGTTATGTGCCATTGGTTCATACGTGATTTATCTTTTCAAATATATTAGGAAAAGAGGGTTGTTTCCACATATATCACATATTTGTTATCCCTGCTAATGTTATAAGTCGAAGAAGAAAATAAAAAACAGTAAATATAATTATTCGTGTTTAATTTGAGCATAATTCGCAGCATAAAAATGCAAAAATTGCAGCAAAATGATAACATTACATTTAGCAGAGCTCCTCACTGTGACTACAGAATAAAAGTCTTAGTGGTCATGTTTATAGCCGTAAGAGTTTTCACCCTTTCATAAATATGCCCCTGTAAACAATATAAACACAGCTGAGGGCAGCAAAGGAAGATACAACAAACACGCTCTTTTCATCAAGCCCACCCAATGTGAGGAACGGGTCTAGTGACCTACTTTGATAAATTGGTGTGCTCCTCTGGAGGTGATGGTAATGGACTTTTTATACCTTGCCTATGTGTTGAGTTTGAATTTCACATCTGATGAAGGAATTGCTAACAAAGCATCCCTAACCATTATATAATTGTTCCTGCCTTCCTGAATAGTAAAAAGGCCTAAGAGCCCATTTGCCCCAGCTGTTATCCTGATGTTCCTTTGTAAGCTTCTTTGTTCAGCTCTAATTGTTTGACAGAGATACTATTGCTGTTTCTGGAGGACAGTATCTAGAGTTCATAAATTTAAACATTACCTCTGCAATTTTCCCTGTAGAATACCCATTACTTTGTCTGACTGAAGACAACTCTGCCTTTGTAGGATACTCCATTTGTTATTTTCCTGTCATGGCAGCAGACTGTCCAGATATCCCAAAGCAGGAGATAAGGCAATCTTTCTTAGTTCAATATCACCTGTTTTATTCTTACGTACATGGCAATGCAAGAAGGTTTTCTGCCTTCTTAATCTACTCAGTACAGCCCATTCTTTCCTCCTCATCATGTACATCTATGGGTCACACCACATTTCGATCACCAGGACAGGTTCCTGGAGTAGGAAGATTAGCTACATACAGCTAACTTACTGGTGGTAACTCAAACCTGACTCAGAGACAAGACTAATGCTAGTGAAGACAGGTGGAGCCAATCCCAAGAGAGGACATTGCCTGTGGACCACTGTAAGCTACTTTATTTAGAGTTATTCCACCCTGCGCACTTTATGGTCCACACAACTCTTCAGTCTTTGTAGACTTTAGGACTGTCTTGCTTATATGGTTCTATTTTGGGTGTGTAATGATTTTTATCATAATTGTCACTCACCAGACTGTGAGTGCTACTTCTCGTGTGTTTAGGAACCGTGGCCGTCCGCCATCCTGAGGGTCTGCGCATGTGCAGCCCTTTCAAGCCTTCAGTACCTGTTGCTTTTCATTAATTGGCTGATCAGGCAACACTCCCTATTTAAAGCACCTGAGGTCAATACCTTGTTGCCTGATCTTGGAGTCTCATTCCTATGAGCCTCTGAAGGTGTTCCTGTGTTTCCTCGTGTATTCAGCTCCTGCTGATTCCTGTTATTCGTTTGTGGTTTCCAGACCACTTCAACTCTCCTGTGTTCATCGTGTCTGCAGCCAGCTAATTCCTATCCGCTGCCTCCGTTATTTCTACAGAGTTCCTACTCACTTCAACTCTCCTGTGTTCATCGTGTCTGCACCAGCGGATTCCTATCCGCTGCCTCCGTTGTTTCTACAGAGTTCCTACTCACTTAAACTCTCCTGTGTTCATCGTGTCTGCGCCAGCTGATTCCTATCCGCTGCCTCCGTTGTTTCTACAGAGTTCCTACTCACTTCAACTCTCCTGTGTTCATCGTGTCTGCACCAGCTGATTCCTATCTGCTGCCTCCGTTGTTTCTACAGAGTTCCTGCTCACCTCAACTCCCCGGTGTTCATCGTGTCTGCAGCCAGCTGATTCCTATCCGCTGCCTCCATTGCTTCTACAGAGTTCCAGCTCATCTCAACTCTCCTGTGTTCATCGGGTCAGCGCTCCGCTGCTACCATCTCTGCTACTGGAGTTCAGACCGCCTCAACTCTCCCGTGTTCTTCATGTTCCAGTTCCTTTTACTACTGCTTCCAGAGTATTGCCTCGTTCATGCTGGTTTACTTGCCGTGCGCTGCACCAACTTGATTACCGCTTCCACCTTCCAGTGGTCTCTCCTCCTGCCGGCCTTCAGCCGTTCAGGTATCCCTGCACATCTCTCTGACAGCCTGCTCTCCTGAACCGCGGTATGCATACTTCTCATTGACTTTGCTTGTGATTGCATATCTAGCTGGACTGAGTTGTGTTCTCCTCCGGAGTCCTTTATCCATTGAGACTATCGCTACCATTGACTTTGTTTCCTATTTGCCTGGATTGTTATTGTGACTTTGTATACTTTAGCAGTGCTGCTCTGTTATCATTGTATTGTGATATCATCGTGGGATCAAGTCCTGTGTGCCCGTGTATACTCTGCATAGCATTCATCTCCTCGTGCTCTCCTCACATATATATTGCAGTGGTATAACTTGCTATATGCAGACCACTGATTCCTGTTCCCTGTGACACCAGTTTCCAGTATCCTCTCACATAGCAGTGGTACAACTTGCTATCTGCAGACCACTGACTTCCCTGTTATCTATCTCTAACCTGGATTCCATTCCTTCACCTAGACAGCGGTACAACTTGCTATACGCAGACCGCTGACTCTCACTGCCTCCTCGCTACCTCTGGACATTCCTCCTCACTATAGCAGTGGTACAACTTGCTATACGCAGACCACTGACTATCCTCATGTTTCCTTGTCCATCTGGTTCCTCGTGTACAGTTATATACTCATTACCAGTGCTGCTAGTCATAGACTTTTCCTGAGCATTCTCTCACCATCTGCTGTTCCTCCTGTTCTGTTGTCACCCTGCTACCAGAGTACCTATTACCACCTATATTACTCTGGTAAGCCACCATCTGGTGATTGCCTGGGCAAAGACTCCTAGTGCCCGTGACAATAATTCTATGAGTGTGGCCAGAAATGAACTTCTCCAAAGAGGTACAAAAGGATGGTGCAAAACGCGTCATGTTATCAGTATAGGAACGATCCACGATCTCTGCCAGCATGCAACTGTGTATGGTCAATCCTCTTTACCTTCACTCTAGAGTGGCCTTAACACAGCTTTCCAATGTAGTCAGGGCCAGACGTTATTAGCCATCAGTTTTAAAAGCAACAATATGCGATCAACTTGAGAATTTTTAGATGGTGTGGGGATATATGTTGGCAGATACTAAAATAGGTTTGTCCATATTTAAAAAAAAAAAACATTTAAGCATGCATCCCAGTGTCAAGGGCACCTCATTGTATGCAGGTCCTAAGCTTACCTATATGCTACAAACACCCAAACACCATTAAAATGCAATTAAAATCAGATGCACTCACCTCCCAGGTATAGGGACTTACATCTAGCAAGTGCTGGCTTGCAAGCCACACCCAAAAGCCATAGAAGAAATAAGCCTGCGCTTTTCAAACAGACAGTCAAATGTTGACATAAATCACTATATTTACAATGGCAATACAAGCGCAGAGTTCAAGCTGGGGGAAATCCTCATGTTATAAATATGACTAATGATATGTCATGGTTTGCAAAATTAACCTGTTATAGGGATGAGGTGGCCAAGTGGTTAAGGATTAAGGTGGTTAAGGAGTTTGAATGCAATCTTCTACAGAAGTTCAAACAGTTTTGTCGACAATTAGCATTTCCATTGATTAATCAATGGAAATTAACGGCATTACATTGAAGATCATGGAATTTCAGGCCCTGTCAGAGTTGATGATCCCACAAATGTTGGGATCCCATGCACGGGAAGTCCTGGTTCTGCTGACTGGGGGGAAATAAACATTTCCTCAGGGTTCTTCTTTAGATCAGGCAGCTATCGGATGGTGCTTGAGTTGCAGGGAAGGTGCCTGTAATAAGGCAAACCGAGGCACCAGATGTATATAAATTTAAATCTGGATTAGGTAACATTTTTGTCAGGAAGGAGGCAAACCCCAGCCCAGAAATTCAAACTTTGTCTATAAAAAAGTCTATAACCTACTGAGCTAATAGACCTACCCAAAACGGATCTTATAATAGCTGGCTTAGTTCTATAGGGGTCATTTACAAAGCGGCAGGAAAGTGCAAATACCGTTTTGCAACATGATGCAGCTGTTTTTGCATCCGAATAAATGATAAGTGCGTAGATTAATCAAAATGATGGCGGAGAAATCTTTTTCCAGCATTTTATGCGGGAAAGAACTTGTCAAGGCACAGTTCTACCAATATAAAATCACCGTGTAATCAGCCATACACCAGAGGTACTGGCATTTCTAAATCCACAGTAACCACGTAATTGTGTAATGGTTCACTTAAGGAAAACAAGTGTATTTATAGGGTAATGGAATCAGTTTTATTGAAATTAATAGTATGCAGGTGGGACCCAACGGTCAGTATCAGTCTAATTGTGCTTCTAAAAATGAAGATACAGTGCAACCATCTTCTTAAATCACAGTCCATGCATTTAGGGGTAGAGAACGTGTTCCCCTAATGTCTATCCAAACGTCCAATGTTCAGAATATCAAACTACCAATGTAGGTGCCAAAAGTCCAATTATGATTGTTCAGATAATAGTACAATCCTAAAAGCAATGTATATTTCATCAATGGACAAAGTAATAGCTTGCTTCAAAGTCTGTGCTCAATACGGTCTTCCTATTAATTATGGCAATAGTCGCTGCACTGATGTAACAATAAAGCAGAAGCAGATGGTATTCAGAACGCAGGTGAGGGTAACTCACCCTATGATGTCTTGATCCTCCAAGACACTGGCGTCCTTCCGTTTGGTCCGTGCGCTTGTTCTGCCTTCCAGGGGCCTGATTCATTAAGGATCTTAAATGGAGAGGTATCTTATTTCAGTCTCCTGGACAAAACCATGTTACAATGCAAGGGGTGCAAACTAGTTTTCTGTTTTGCACATAAGTTAAATACTGACTGTTTTTTCATATAGCACACTAAGGGGCACATTTATCAATCTTTTCATAAAGTGAAAAATAGTTTTCAATCCTTATCGCATTGATAAGGATTAAACTATTTCTCAGATTTATGAAAAACGGAACACAGAAACAGCAGTTCCGATAAACTGATGTTTCTGTGATAAAAAAATCATACTTACCCCCCTCTTTGGAATGCGCTGTCTCCGGATATCCTCCAGGTCTTCTTCGCTCCTCTTCATACATCAGTTGCGCATGTGCATTTCTTCGAACTGCACATGCGCACAAAGATCTCCGCTCTGTCTCTGCAGAGAGCGAGCGGTGAGTGACAAGGAGGGATCATGTGATCCCTCCACACATGCGCTGTCCAGCTCTGCTCTTCTGAGTAGTGCTGACAGCATTGGAAGTTTTCATTTATAATAATGTATGCCAGCTGGCGTACATTAACATGACAAGTTTCCAAAAAAAAGTTTTTTCGTAACTTGTTAGATTGCGGCCGGGAGCAGTCACCATACTGTAGAATGGTGACTGCTCCCAAAAACGAAAAGGAATGCAAAGCAGCAGATATCCATGATCCACGGTTCTGTTCGTTGCGCATACGCATGTGGTGGTATCCAGATGTCAATAGAGCAGTGCCGATTGCAACTGATAGCAGGGAAAATAAGCGTAGTCCAAATGCAAATGGTTTGAATGAGTGTGAATTAACGTGTTTCAGCTTCAACTCGGGAAGTTTTCCTAAGGGATACAGTTCTGCCAATGCATTTAAATAATTTGAGACTATAAATGACACTAGAATATAAGATTGCCCTAATATCGACTTACTCTCATGTCTTATTAAATACATGCATGAAGTTTGAAAGGAGCAGTGTTTTGAGAGAAAATCATTGTGTGGAGTATATTAATCTATAGATGTAGCAAAATATCTCAAGGGATTAAGGGGTTAAGGATATGACTTTTTCTTTTAGTAATGGGACTTCACAGATTCCCTCACTAGCCAAGCCCTGGTCTGTTACCATGCCTTTCTGTCTGGCCATAACTGGTTCTTCCACAAAGAAGAACTGGCTTTACAACATAGTAAAGAAACAATACTGTGTCCGCAGAACACTTTGCTGGTTTTGTTGTTAAATGCTGTCCGCGTGTAGTCTCTTCATTTCAACGTTATGAGTCCCACCCGGCCTAGCCTCGATAAGGAGGAAGGTATTTAAATTTACTCCAATTCTATCTATATCTGACTTGCTTTTTTTTTGTCTGATTACCCTTTATCTTAAAACTTTCTTTTCTAGTAATCCATGATATTTTCTTATTTTCTCCCCCTAGTCCTTTCCTATTTACTCTGATATTCAACACATATACCTTTCCATGTGTTATTTAGTGTTGTAGTGATGGCTTTCAGGGACAGGGGACCATCTTAAGCCACCAGAGAACATAGTCTTCTTTGTATACTGGCCAACAGAAAGCGTTTTTGTATTCCAGCCACCAGCAATATCTCTGCATTGTAAACCGGTCTCATTGTAGACTAGTCAAAAATGGGTTTCCACTAGATGGTAGTAACATGAGATTGTCCTGTACTAGAAAACTATTTAAAATGGCTAATTTTTCTTAAATTTGTATGGATTGTGCCAAGTTGCTGTCTTGTATATGTTACACCTTTTGCCTTTATGACTTTCAACAGACAAGTCTTTATTTAGACACTTATTATATCTACTGTACAGTTATTTTTATATTGGTCAGGTTTGTTTCCTGATTTAAATGGTAATAGTGTTTGTTGAGCACATGTGTTTTAAACACGTGTGTATGTTTGAGTGTGTTTGAAGGGGACATTTTCTACGTTGTCTCAAACAGCAAGCGCGTTGGGTTAGATTTGCTGAACATTCTAAAAAGGTAAAGTGGAGGTGTTGCCCATAGCAACCCTTCAGATTCTAGCTATCATTTTCTAGAATGCACTAGATAATTGGTAGCTAGAATCCACCGGTTGCTATAGGCAACACCTCTTCATATCTTGTTTTAGAAATATTGTAAATCTGTCCCTTAGGCTCACCACTGGGTAGGGGAACAGGCATTTTCTGTAATGCACAGAGATATATGTATATTAATCTCTATAACACACTATTTCTGGGGCAGTAAAATATACATCAGTTACCAGAGAGTAAAAAGTCCTTTTTATACTCTAGTATTCATATCCACAACCTACGGACAACAAGACAATTAATCAGATATATATGCCCAGTGCACCGGTCTTTTACACCTCCCCTTTTGAGAATTAATTTTAGGCACTATAGGCAATTTTTTCTCTGTATTTTCGTTACTAAATATTAAGAGATGAATGTACAAAATATTTTTAATATAGGACTTTACTTAATTCCATTGGAGGTGTCATTAAGACTGCTGCTGAAATCACTAATACTCAAATGCATTTGAAATCGAATGCACTCACCTGTCAGGTATAAAGGCTGACATGTGACAAAGAGCTGTTTTAAAACCACACCCAAATAGCCCTCTATAGGCTGGATGGACAACTTTAGGCAATATTTGCAAAGAAATTTGAAATTAAATAATCCTCTGCTCAGTTATTCCCGTACTGTCCAGGGTTCCAGCTCATGGCAATATAAATGTCCTATATGTAAACAAATTAAGTGGTCGTTATCAGCTCTTATTCTTTTGCAATTCTGTAAGTATTTAGCAAATTGTAAGTATGAGGTATTGGTTCAAATTATGATCAGAACATTTAAGCTTGGAACCCAATGTCAAGGGTCCTCACGTTGCAAGTCGTACACTAACATCTATGCCTCAAAACAGTATCCTTTATAACCACTAGGTTCCTCTAAGAGATGCTCAAACTGTTCCATCAAGTTCAAAATTCACTAGAATCAGGATGGTTTGTCTCAAACTTGTTCTAGTTTCACTCGTTATTAGGGGTTGGCTTGTTTTTCGCAAGTTAACCTAAATTCTCAAAGATCAAGTTTAAAGTTCAAATTTTAACTAGACAATGAAAATAGAGATTATGATAACAATGGTGGTGGAATGGTTGTAGTAATGGACTTACTGAAGGCCCAACTTGATAAAATCCAGACTAACATTTGATAAATAAACCAATCTCTCCTTTACTGTCATTCTCAAGATCTACATGTCATATAACTACAACCCCCAAACTTCTTATGAAATCTGAGACTGACTTGTTCAACTTTTTTGACATCTCTCTCTTGGATATTATTTGATAGCCAACTTTAGTATTCCCTCAGACAATACAAACGTGATTTGTTATGTGTTATTACTGGTTGGTCCATGGTATTGATTAATTCCAGTGTTTGATCTTACCAATATCAAATACTGCATGAATAACAATTATGGAGGTGACACCATGGGGTTGGTTGTCCACTACAACCCAACTATAACGAAAAGTTCCTTATCTTTAGCAGTGATTTTGACCTTGTTTAACTCTAATATACTTTAAGATCTCTATAACCAGTTAAAACTGTATTGAAGTGTAGTGTATATAGTATTGCTTGGTAGCAGGCTCAAGGTGTCTCCCGATTTGATTAATGGTGGCTGGTACCCCATTCACGGCCCGCAAGTTAACAAGAGAACTTGTTTGGAGGCACCACGCAAAGAGAGATCTTCGAAGAGCATATGTATTAAACATAGACACCCTTCAGAACCAAGCGCTGCCCTCTCTCTGGTCGCAATAAATGGTCAATAATCCAGAACATGCAGATCTCTGGACTGCAAAAATGGAATTGTACAAAATTATAGAATTAAATAAGCCCTCATATATAACATATCTGGAGGAATACACTTAAAAGTCTTGTAGTCAAGTGACTTTTGCAAACAGGTTCATGCTGGTTTTTGTGTAATGTGTACAAAAGGCACTCATGCTCCAAAAGTCTCTTGTTCCCTGTCAGGGATTACTAACAGCCAGGTGGATAATTATAGGCTTGTAATTCTCTTCTGGTTTTATTGGACTTTTTCATGTAGAAACGTATGCCATACGAGTTGGCAGAGGTAGTGTGAATAAAGTGCAACAAGCAGCTTAGACATCTTGCTTCGTTAATGATTATATGAAGGATGGCTGTGAACTTCATACAAACTATTTAATGATCATGATTCCACAGTTCCAAACCACAAGACATGTGATGAAACATCACAATCTAGCAAATAAAACTAGATAAGTCATTATAACCAACAAAACAGTCACCTGGCACTAAGAAAATTTTATTTAAAAATTAAAAAACACTCAATGGAATCAGATAACGCAGCTGTATAAGGATGGTGTCACATCCCAAAACAGAAAATATCAAATAAAAAAATAATAAGACAGCGCTGAAAAATGATTCCAGAGTAGTGAATCTCCCTCGATAATTTATCTGAGTGATGAGTTAAATATTTATCCAAGGCAATATGGAATACAATACAACGTTTTAATAACAATAAAAAATCACATACTTCAGTATCAAAAAGGTATATACAACTTCAGAAATGAACAGTAGAGAGATGTATACATTAATTGGAAACAATTGATCGTTACACCAAGTGCAACGCCAATAGAACTAATATAGGATGTACAGACCATCAATCATATTAACAATTGATCACTAGTGAGAACCGTGATAGAAGTAAAATAAATCTCTTTGAATTTGTATGGCATAAACAGATCTTAGCTAGTTCCCATTTCCAGAGAAAAGCGTTTAAAATATCCTAATTCTTTTGTAGACATTTGGGACTAGTATATTAACTCCTCCATAAGACAAATAACGTTCCAGATAGAATACATTGGTAGCCGTAGATAAAGCAAATGTAATGAACGGAGCTTAGGTGATATTGCTAGAGGTTCAGTCAAGTGTATAATATGGCAGGAGAAACCCCCCGCAGTTCCTCCGATATCTCTCCTCCAGAGAACTGACACTTTGTGTCTAATGAGGTATACACGTAGCCATCCAAACAAATAAAACTACTGAAGCCACAGAGATTTGCCAGGGATTGAGATGGATCTGGGAGAAAATAGCAAAATATGCACTCACAGTCTCTCCGGTGTCGCTCCACACAGATCACAATCTCACGCTGGCTCTCCGCTGGCTCTCCGATTCACGTTTGGCTATAATGAGCTCCTATTGATGTTGCAGGTGCGCACCTGTATAGATTCCATGTAACAGAAAACCGGCTGAAAAGAGTTCCTGTTGTAGATAGTCTAATCCGTTCGGAAGACAGTAAATAGGTGTAGAATCAGATGAATTGTAGGCAACGCGTTTCGTCCACCACCTGTGGACTTTCTCAAGCCTCTTAAACTTCCATACCTCTGATTCCTTAAATGCATCTCTGATTCCGATCTCATTGGATATCACACATTCATTGCCTAATTAGGCTTAATGGTAGCACTCCCCTTCGGTGAGTATCATGAAGGAGTAATCTCTATTCTTTTTTGTTGTTTGTTTTTTGTATTTTTTGTATTTTGTATTTTATATTTATATAGAGTTTATATCTTCTCATCTCTTTCTATTAAAAACTATCAAGACATGACTATCAAGAAGATTATCGGGGATAATTTCAGGTTTCTAAAGCAAGATAATATCCTGCGGGACTTGATAGGAGAGAGACCTAATATTGTATTTAAAAAGAATTGTAATTTAAAGAATTTTTTGGCTCCTAGTTTCTTTAAACCTGAAATGAAGTTAAACATAGAACCATCCTGGATACCATCAAAACCTGGAGGTTGCTTCAGGTGTAATAAGAAAGTCTGCCTTACGTGCAAATATATTGTCAATGGGGCAAAAGAAGTTATATCCACCACTAATAAGACAGAATATAAAATCACACAATTTATTAACTGTGAAACAATTTATGTGGTTTACGTGTTGAAGTTCCTGTGTGGCCTTCAATACGTGGGAAGGACTACTCGCCCATTAAAAAATAGATTTAGAGAGCATCGTTTAAACATCATCAAAGGAGTCTTGACACATGGGGTTTCCAAACACTTCGCTGAGAAGCACAACAGCGATCCATCTCATATCACCCTTATAGGATTAGAGAAAATAGAGTGTACTTTTAGGGGGGGTGATAGATATAGCAAACTGTGCCGGAGTGAGGCTATGTGGATTTTCAGATTGCAAAATATGTATGGAACGTTATTTGTCTTATGGAGGAGTTAATATACTAGTCCCAAATGTCTACAGTAGAATTAGGATATTTTAAACGCTTTTCTCTGGAAATGGGAACTAGCTAAGATCGGTTTATGCCATACAAATTCAAAGAGATTTATTTTACTTCTATCACTGACCATTACGGTTCTCACTAGTGGTCAATTGTTAATATGATTGATGGTCTTTACATCCTATATTAGTTCTATTGGTGTTGCACTTGGTGTAACGATCAATGGTTTCCAATTAATGTATACATCTCTCTACAGTTCATTTCTGAAGTTGTATATACCTTTTTGATACTGAAGAATGTGATATTTATTGTTATTACAATGTTGTATTGTATTCCATATTGCCTTGGATAAATATTTAACTCATCACTCAGATAAATTATCGAGGGAGATTCACTACTCTAGATAAGTCATTATGGTAACTAACTGTGACTTGAAAATGTAACTTTTTATTAAAAGAAAAATATATATTTTTTGGTGATTCTTTAAAAAAATAACTTTAATAAAAATAACATTATCCAAAAAACAAAAAATGCAGGAGAGAGGGAAGTCAGTTGTTTGTTCTCATCCACAGAGAAGCTACTACAACCCAACAAAGAGGAGAGCAGAAGCAATGTATACCATCCAACTCACCATTACATTATACTAATAATGTATAATGAATGCTGTGCACCACACCACAAAATCTAAATAAGCACCTACAGTCAGGTTTGGTATACTATACCTATAGACAATAATATTACATTTCTAAAATTATATGGCAGTCCACCACCAGCAATCAGAAATAAGGATGTAATGTAAGTGAAGTAGACAAAAGTATTTAAACATAAATGACAAATGGTGACAAAGCTGACATGTTAAGGGTGTCTAAATCGGATGAAGGATCTTCAGCTATGGGAATAGGAGGCATGGGTAAGGGCATCATTTTAACTCCCACATGTCTTAGGTGCATCACATCCCTCTTCAAACTGAGGAACCAGATTAGATAAATACGGTAAAGAGAGGAAAGTTAGGATTCATGGGTTCTGATCCCACTCACTGCTGAAGATCAGTTTCTAACAGTGTCCACAACCAGTAATGCCAATTCTGAAGCTATTTCTGAAGCATCTGGCTCTTGCTACTTCGTCTACATCCATGGGTTTGCTGAATTAGAGGCAGTGAAAGTGATGGCCGAGGTAGGGAAACTAGAGAGGAATCTTCAGGTGACAGCTTAGCTTTACTGGAGCCAAAACAATGACCAGGACTTGAGTGACAACCTGCTAATTCAGATGCTCTCTTGTGACTCCTTCAACATCTACAAGGTGCTAAGCAAGAGGTGGGGATTCCTCTACTTCCACCTCGTGAATAAATTTATATGAAACATCTTCCTTACCTACCTAGCACATTTCAAGGCCTTCCTGCAAATAGCACATTAGGGCAATTGGTCCCATATGTAATCCTGCCTTGCTCTGTACAACTTCACTCTAAGGGATACCTGTACATTTTCTGCATTAGTTAAACTATCTTTCGCCAAAAGCTGTAACACAATCTTTGCCAACAGTGACAATTCAACAGTCAACTCTTAAAGTGGACCATTGCCACTTTTTAACAGAGCTGTGACAGTCTCTGCAAAATGCTTACTCCCGACACATCCTCTAAAACAGTCAAATGTCCATGTGCTGAGGTTGAAGAAGACAAAACTCCTCTCAAGTCAAGCTGTGCCCATATTTCTCCCACTAAATCTGGCAACCCACTAGAAGCATCAATTGGCACCTCAGAGGGGCTGAGGCTGCTCCTACCAGCAGGAGTTAATGCAAATGCTGTTCCTGCTGCTGCCACTGTTCCCTGTAGGCTGCAGTCCAGAAAGTCAACTCAAGTGCTGGTCCTGCTGCTGCTGCCATTCCCTGTAGGCTGTGGATCAACAGGTCAACTCAAGTGCTGGTCCTGCTGCTGCCGCCATTCCCTGTAGGCTGTGGATCAACAGGTCAACTCAAGTGCTGGTCCTGCTGTTACTGATCCCTGTAGACTATGAACCAGAAAGTCAATTCAAGTGCTGGTCCTGCTGCTGACGTGGGTGTGGTATGTTAAAGCAAGCATGACAAAGCCGATACTACTTACCCCGACAGGGATTACCCGACCGTGAGTTTTCCTACATACTTATCAATCTCATTAAATTATTCGTTTAAGTGCACAAATAATACTGTCGGCTTTAAAAGTAACGTCATTTACAGCTGCCGCCCTGTGAGCTCATCGTAATTCTTCAAAATCACTATAATAAACATTCGGATTAACAAGTATGTAGGAAAAGTGGAGTTCGGGTAATCCCTGTAGGGGTAAATAGTATCGGGTTGGTGGTAGTCGCTGAAATGACTACCATCAGCTGATACTATTTCCTGAAGGCTGTGGACCAGTAGATCAACTCAAGTACTGCTCCTGCTGCTGCCACTGTTCATTGTGGGTTGCAGACAGCATCTTTCTTGGGCGTCAACTTCACTCTCATATTCCACCTAAAAGAAACTAATGTTTACACAAGTCCTGGTCTTCCAGAAAAACAAAACACAAATCTAAAATTAAAAAAAGTTGTAATTTTTTAAAGAAAAAACAAGAGTATGAATGAATGTGTTGAAGTCTTGGTGTGTTCCTTTTTGTTTACTTTTATTTATTGTCCACTGGCAGTACCTTTTATACTCATCAATCTCCATCCTACCCTCTTTAAATTGAATCTAAAATGACAAGCAGAAGTCAAATGCATTTGTTGAATGTGCTAGATGTACAGAGACGTGATCATGACGAATGTCAAAAAGACTCGAACAGGTTAGAGGCTTTTTGAACACTCCCGAACCTTCTAGAACAGGCTCAAACTGTGGTCCAAACTTTCCAAGCTCGAATAACAACCAATATTCTGAGATCATATATAAACTGAATATCCTCTTCTGTGACCTTCTTATGCAACCTGTTAATTCTTGCTGATTTCTGATCTTTCAGTTAAAGCCAAGGGATGCTGCCCATGTCCTAAACAAGAGGTCACTGCTCAGCTGGGTGCGACTGTTATTCTAAGATGTTCACTTAACCTGGGCCCCTGGAACTCAAAAACTACAAAACTGGTTTGGGAGAAAAAACTGGAGCCTGATCAGAAAGTTCTGGTGCATTCCCAGAACTGGGATGGAGAAGAGGTCGAGCAGAGTGCTGCCTATGCTGGTAGAACATCCTTGCCCTCATGGAATGACAGGAAAGGTGACCTAGAGTTGCGAGAGGTCACTGCATCTGATTCTGGGGAATACACTTTCTGGATTACTGAGGGCACTGAAGAACAAGAACCGAAATCCATGTGTTGCCAAGTCATCCTAAATATCGATAATGCAGGCAGAAATTGCTGTCAAGGTGTGTCTTCAAATTGTACAACCAGTCTCTACATGCCAGCAGGGGTAGATTAAAAGTGTTAGTAAATTGATGCAAATGTTGGGTAGATGGCTCTTATTTAAACTTATAACACTTTTCTTTGTAATGCCACATATTTTTAGGAGGATTTCCGCAGTATAGGAACATTGAGTCTACAGACACAAATGGAAGCAACATAATAGCAAAAGATCTGGGGCCTGATTCATTAAGAATCTTAACTTCAGAAACTTCTTATTTCAGTCTCCTGGACAAAACCATGTTACAATGCAAGGGGTGCAATTTAGTATTCTTCTTTGCACATAAGTTAAATACTGACTGTTTTTTCATGTAGCACACAAATACTTGATAGCTTATTTGTACACTGAAATTTAAAGTTGATATTTGTGTGCTACATAAAAAAAAAGTCAGTATTTAACTTATGTGCAAAACAGAATACTAATTTGCACCCCTTTCTTTGTAACATGGTTTTGGCCAGAAGACTGAAATAAGAAGTTTCTGAAGTTAAGATCCTTAATGAATCAGGCCCCTAGATTCTAGCGTGATCAAAGCTAAGGGACGGTTTTTCAAATTTTATAAAGGAGCAAGAGTCAATTGTTTTGGGGAACTTCTCTCAATGTGTGTTAATATAAGATCAAACCCAATTATTAGTCTCTGAGTATTTTAATCATGTTTTCTTCTTCCTTTCTAGGTTGTCAAGGAGGAGGAGGACACTAGAAGGACCAAATACATATCATAAATTCTCTTGACCTAGATTTTTTAAAATCTCTGGGCATCGCACCAAACAGACTTTTTTGGACAGCTTTGCACAAGTGTAGACTCGCCAACGTCATACGACTTTCACGGGACACAAAAGCTGATTCCTATTTTTTCCTTGCATAATGAATGTATACATAATATTATATTGTATGGTGGTTGCAGTGAATGAAATGAGACACGAGTCAAGTTAAATGCCAAAATGACCCATTTTGCTTGGCAAGGTCTTGTTCCTTGTTGATAATGCAGCACTCTGATTTAAATAATTGCTGTTCAAATCAAAACTCCATTCCCATTAAACATCTATTATTTAATTCATTCTTGGTCAACTGGTTCCTGCTCTCGGCCATCCCTTTCTTAAAAGCAATTCCTTTGCCACAAGGATGTTCTCTATTTAGTCACAATATAGAAACATGCTCCATTTAAAAACCACAGGTTAACCCTATTCTCAACATCACCACCTGTCCCTTTCGCATGGCCCGATTAAGTGTTCTGGCCACCTTAGGCTAATACACAAGTAGCGACCCTCAATCCCCAAATATTCAGGAGTAATCTCAAGCATTCAAATTTAAACAGAATGTGCTATTCTCTCTTACCTGTTCTTGCTCTTCTCTCTTTGGTTGTTCTTGCAGCTTTGTTGTCTTTTAGCTGGCTTCTGGAAAGTTGGGGTCCTGTTTTCAAAATATGCTAAATTATATTATAATGCCAAATGTTAATAACCCTGAAGGATTAGGCTCTTTAGTTTAAACACAACACTCCATGCTAGACACACAAAACTACCCCATAGCACAAGCATATATAGGCAATATATGAACATTTGTGGTCAAAGAGCTACAATCAATTACAACCCTGCATCATCTGACTAGTATTTAGTATTCTAGTGACCGCTGAGACCACAGAGAGCATGAATGTAAAAACCACACAATACAGAAATCATGTCCACCCCCCAAAACTGCTGTATTTTTTACATACCTCCTAAGTTATTTCATCACCCCCTTCTGCATTTTCCTTACCTCCACCCCTGCTGCTATTTTCCGTACCTCCTCCTTACAGACATTGCCCCCCTGCAGCTCTTTTCCTTACCCCCCACAACCATTTTCCTTACCTCTCCCTTGCAGATATTTGCCTTAACATCCTGCAGCCAATTTCCTTATCTCCTTCCAGAAGACTTTGTGCCCCCCCCCCACACAACCAACACCCCCTCCAGACTCACTTACCTCAGTCACAGCAGTCTTCCTCTTCTACATGACAGGCAGCCTGGCAAATTCACTTTCTGTTAGCTGCCTGTCAGGGCAAGGGCGGAGAATACTTAGTCCAAAACTACAGCAATTATAATGGATGTTCTGCAATGTTACACCACTTTTATTTTCAGCCACTGCTGTGTGGAAATGTTTCCTAGATGTGCTATGAACTGCGGTGTGGACTCTCCCGATGATATGTCATTTGTGATAACGCCACCAATATTGTGAGAGCATTACAGCGGGGAGATTTCCATTGCACTCCCTGTTTTGCATATGTGGTACCCCAAAGCCCTGTTGAACAGCACAAAGGAGTGCATAAATGCTTTTAAAACGCAGGGCTACAAGGGGTTAATTGTGCTCCTGAAAACTTGTGCCCAGGAGTGATTGACAGGAGGAGGATGAAGGCCCTGATTGGCTGTGGGAGTAACAGGAAGAGGATGTGCAGGAAGGAGGAGAAAGAGAGAGCAGCATGGTAGAAGGAACAAGGGGGAGGACGTGCAGCTGAGCAGAGAGAAGACTGAGCTGCTGCCAGAACTGGTGACATTGCCAGGAGAGCAGACAGAGAACAGCTGGGGACACGCAGCGGGGCGCCAAAGACAGTCTCCACTAACTGCAGAACCCTCTCAAGGTAAAACCCTAGCCTGCAGTGTATTGCACACACCCCAGTGTCAGAGGGAAGAGTGATGAGAGAATCTACCCAAAACTGCCATTGCATGCTTGTACAAGGAAGGATTGTGAGAGTTTTTCCCCCAGATCATACCTTTACACAGGCTGCAGGGAACAATTAAGACTGTCGTTTCAGCTATATCCTATGTGTTGCTGATATCTGGACACTATCCCCTGTTGCAGAGTACTAGAACCTAGGGACAAAAGAGAAAACTGTTTCTTTTTATTGTCATTGTGCATTTTAACTGTATTGCATTGCTTAGCGTATATTTCCTGCTGTGCGTACGCGGACTTCCGGTAGATTTGCCACGTGGTTAAACAATCGTTTTAATAGTTATTATATGTGTATAGTATAATTACTTGTGAAAGCCTCTGAGACATTATTACTATTGTTGGGAACTTTTGATTTTCTGCGCAGAAAAGGTGTCACTCACCGGACTGTGAGTGCCATTTCTCCTATCTTCAGGAACCGTGGCCGTCCGCCATCCTGAGGGTCTGCGCATGTGCAGCCCTTATGAAACCTTCAGTACCTGTTGCTTTTAATTAATTGGATGATCAGGCAACCCTCCCTATTTAAACCACCTGTGATCATTACCTAGTTGCCTGATCTTGGAGTCTCATTCCCCATGAGCCTCTGAAGGTGTTCCTGTGTTTCCTCGTGTATTCAGCTCCAGCTGATTCCTGTCTACTACGATTGTGGTTTCCAGACCACTTCAACTCTCCTGTGTTCATCGTGTCTGCACTCAGCTGATTCCTATCTGCTACTGCTGCCGGATTCCAGACCGCCTCAACTCTCCTGTGTTCAGCGTGTCTGCTCTCCGCTGCCTCCGTTACTATTGCCGGGTTGCAGACCATCTCAACTCTTCTGTGTTCATCGTGTCAGCTCTCCACTGATTCCTATCTGCTACTGCTGCCGGATTCCAGACCGTCTCTACTCTCCTGTGTTCAGCGTGTCTCCCCTTTGCTGCCTCCGCTACTACTGCCGGATACCAGACAGCCTCAACTCTCCCGTGTTCATCATGTTTCCAGTTTTACTTACTACTGCTTCCTGAGTATTGCTCCGTTGATTACCGGTTACCTTTCGTGCGCTGCACCAACCTGATTACCGCTTCCATCCTCCGGTGGTCTCTCCTCCTGCCGGCGTTCAGCCGTTCAGGTATCCCTGCACTTCTCCTTGACAGCCTGCTCTCCTGAACCGCGGTATGCATACTTTCCATTGACTTTGCTATTGTATTGCATATCCGTCTGGACTGTGTTGTGTTCATCTCCGGAGTCTTCCATCTACTGAAGCTATTGTTACTATTGACTTTGTTTCCTATTACCTGGATCTCTATAGTGACTTTGTATACTTCAAGCAGCGCTTGTCAGTTATTATTGTATTGTGGTTATCATAGTGGGATTAAGTTCCGTGTGCCCCGTGTATCCTCTGTATTCCATTCATCTCCTCGTGCCCCTCCTCACATATATATAGCAGTGGTACAACTTGCTGAACGCAGACCACTGACTCCTGTTTCCCATTGGCACCAGTTTCAAGTATCCTCTCACATAAGCAGTGGTACAACTTGCTGTACGCAGACCACTGACTTCCCCGTTACCTACTTGCACCTGGAACCCATTCCTTCACTATAGACATTGGTACAACTTGCTATTCGCAGACCACTGACTTTCACTACCTCCTCTCTACTCCTGGACATTCCTCCTCACTATAGCAGTGGTACAACTTGCTGTACGCAGACCACTGACTCTCCTCACGTTTACTTGTCCATCTGGTTCCTCGTGTTCATACATCTAAGTCATTACCAGTTGCTGCTAGTCGTAGACTTTCCTTGAGCATTCTCTCACCATCTGCTGATTCTCCTGTTCCGTTGTCACCCTGCTACCAGAGGACCATAGTACCTGCTATATTACTCTGGTAAGAACATCATCTGGTGATATCCTGGGCAAAGACTCCTTGTGCCCGTGACAAAATGTGTATAGTGTGTGATGTTGTAACATAGATACACTGTTTTATTGTGGATTGTGCTCAGTTGCAGTCTGACGAGGCAGGTTGCCCAACTGAAGGCCGGTATACAGGGCAGGTATACCGAGTGCGAAAACCGGGTTTTCACGAATCGCCACCAATAGATCGCAAGGTTTACTGATAATTAGTATTAGTAGGTGATGCGATCTAACCGCACGGTAAACACAACCGCGAGGGTAAAATTGGAAGTGCGTGGAGGAATTATATTGGAAAGGCTGGTTGATTGTATCGACTTGATGCTACCAGTTATAATAAACTCAACAGAAATTTGAGATAGCCGGGCTATCGAGGAACTATTTCTGTGTTAGGGATTCTTGTTCGGAACAAGAGTAAGCGAGTGGATGCGGCTATTTGAAAATACGTCAACCGGGGCATTAGAGATCTCTAGCGTTGATTGTAGCAACAGGGTTGAAATTGTTGGCCGGAAAGAACAGAGCATTGCGGTGTGTCTGTGTTCCGTGTAGAAGGTGTTGTTCAACATGGGTGCTAAGCATACGCTAGAGATGGCCAGTGTACTGCCTAAGGAAGGGCCTATTGGTTCAGCGAGGTTTCTCATGTGTAAGAAATATGGTGCATACGCAACTGTGTATTGTGACACGTCGGTCAAGATGACCAAAGATTGTGATAGGCCTTTCCCAACAATAGAGAGTTTTAATGCAGAGGTACTAAATACTGTAAAAGATAAAGTATGGTTGATTAAGTCAACGAAAGTGAGGAATAAACATAATGATTGTTTAAAATTGTGGCAAATGGAAGGTAACACGTGGCAGAGCAGCGAATGCACAGCGGAAGTAGGCGTGGCGAAAAGTGCGCACACGGCGGAAGTAGCCGTTGAGAAGCGTGGCGGACTCAGCGCAAGCGCCCCCGCCACCTTATGTGGCGGGAGGGGTAAGTACAGCCGTTATTAAAACTGAAAAAAGAGAAATTGCTAAGTTATATCCTGTCTTAAGCCAGTTTAAAACCAGTGTATCAGAAGATGAAGATGAACCCACTGTGATTTCAGCCATTGCTCATGCTGTTAATATGCCAGAGGTTCAGCGTAAGTATGGGAAAGGAGCAATGGCTGAGATAGGTGAGAGTAGTGTGATCACTAGGAGTGAAGCAGTCTAAATATTGAAACAGCAAATCCTGTAGTGTCTTCTGAAGACAGTGAACCAGTGGGTGCGTATCCAGTCCGCACAATATCAGTTCCCAATGGGAAGGCGGACAAGGATGGTGTAGTTCCTTTAAAGAATGTTACAATGCATTGTCCCTGGACTAGATCAGAATTACGTTCCATTATGACTGAATTCCCAGATCCTAGAAAAGAGTTGGCAAAGTGTCAGAAATTTGTTAAAGACTTAGGAAATGCACACGAACCAACCAATAAGGATTGGCGTGTAGTGTTGAGGGCGTGTCTTCCTCCCAATACTGACATACAAAAATGTATTAAAGATTGTTTGTTGGATGAAGATGACACTTTGACTGATGAGATTAACCAAGAGAATATAGAACAAATTGTCAAACATTTAGCCATCTATTTTCCAGTAGTGGTAAATTGGAGTAAGATTTTCACCATAAAACAAAAGGATAGTGAAACAGCCTCAGATTACTTTGCTAGAGCTATAGCAGCGATAACACGGTTCACTGGGATATCCAACATAGGTGAGGACCCACATCACAAAGAGGTAGCTGTAGGAGTATTAATGGATGGCCTTAGAGAAAATTTAAAGACAAGAGTACAGACCACATTACCTAATTGGAGAGGCATCACAGTAGATTCTCTTAGGGAGTTTGCTGTGGAGCATGACAAAAACCTCTTTAGAAAAAAGGAAGAGAAAAGTGATAGGTTAATGACGGTAAGTATACAGGCTTTAGAGGGAGTGCATACACGACCACCAGCATACAACCCACATAATAAGAAATATAGAATAATCAGGTGTTTCAAGTGTAACAAAGAAGGCCATTTCGCAAGAGATTGTAAAAAAAGAAAGACAGTATACACATACGGGTGGGTCACGTAGATATCCTCTAAAGGGGAATTTTCATAGATTAGAAGACTCACATCTACCCGCGCATATTATAGCAGCAAATGCTGCGCGGGAAAAAGATAGTAAGCGCTAGGGGTCAGGTCATACCTGTAGTCTACAGCCAGTGAGGTTAACTGAGAGTCAGATAGAAGAACCAACAATGATAGTTGACATAGCTGGTAGGAAGCAAACTTTTCTTGTAGATACAGGGGCGGCCCGATCTGTGATAACCTCTCCTTTCAATCTACAGGTGACCAGTAAAACTGTTCCAGCTATGGGGGTAACGGGAAGAGTGTTGCATTATCCACTAACTAAACCTGCTGAAGTTACTATCGGGCCCCTGCATACCAAGCATTCATTTCTCTTGGCTGCGGCGGCTCCTACTCACTTGCTGGGAAGAGACTTGTTATGTAAAATGGGATGTGTCATATACTGTACTCCAGATAGTGTGTTCTTAGATATATCGGAGAAAGTCGCACATGAGGTACAGGATATATTGGACACCCCTCAAAGGTTAATGTTACACTCTCCTGTTATAGAACAAAGTCCATCTCAAGTAAAGGGGATGTTACTGGAAATACCAGGTTCACTATGGACCAGAGATGGACAGGACACTGGGCTGATGGCAAACGTAGCCCCTGTCATGGTCAATCTAAAAAGTGGTAGGATAGCTCCAAAAATCTCACAGTATCCATTAAAACTGGAGGTGGAACTAGAGGTATATCCTGTTATTCTCCTACCGGGGAGTGCAATACACATGGACCAGACCTCCCCAGGGGTTCATTGACAGCCCCAGTATTTTCTCCCAAGCCTTACATGACTGTTTGCAATCCTTTGAACCCCACAATGGGTCTGTTCTAATTCAATATGTGGACGATTTGTTGCTGTGCTCTGATTCTTTTATGTCATGTTTACATGATACTAAATTGTTGTTGCTCCATCTCTCACAAACAGGGCACAAGGTGGCAAAGGACAAATTACAGCCATGTCAGACTAAGGTCAAATACTTAGGACACTGCCTCACTAAGGGGCTAAGACACCTGACAACCGACAGGATTGAGGCCATACAACACATGACTCTGCCTCAGAGCCAGAAGCAGATTCGTACCTTCCTGGGGATGTGTGGATACTGTAGATCCTGGATCCCAGGTTTTTCTATTCTGGCATTACCATTGCAGGAGCTAGTCTCTTCTTCAAAACCAGAACGTGTTGTACACACAGAAGAGTCAGAGCAAGCATTCTTTAACCTTAAAGATAGTCTGACTAGAGCACCTGCATTGGGAATACCTGATTACGAAAAGCCTTTTGAGTTATACTGTACGGAAGCTGATGGTTGTGCAGCAGGTGTCCTCACACAGAAACATGGTGATGCTAGCAGACCGGTAGCATACTACAGTGCACAATTGGACAATGTGGCAAGATCACTCCCAACATGTCTCAGAAGTGTAGCAGCAACTGCTCTTCTGTTAAGTAAGAGCGAGGACGTAGTATTAGGACATAATTCAACTGTCTATACACCCCATGCTGTATCAGCTCTGTTAAATTCAGCCCAAACCAGACATGTTTCTTCAGCTAGATTCACAAAGTGGGAACTAGCCCTGATGGCACCCTCAAACATCACCATCAAACGATGTAGCACCTTAAATCCAGCTACATACCTTCCATATGTGTCTCTAGAGACACAAAGGGTGGGAGGTGAGGAGACCCTGGTCGATGATGAGTTAGGCAAGAATACTGACACGCATGACTGTATGGAACACCTGAATCAGACCTTTACTGCAAGGCCCGACATATGTGACACCCCCTTAGAAAATGTAGATTTTACGTTTTATACAGACGGGAGTTGTCATAGACAGACAGAGACGGGAGAGCTATGTACTGGTTACGCTGTTGTAGATGATCAGGATGTGGTAGGAGCTGAACCCCTTGGCCCACCTCACTCAGCCCAGGTGGCGGAACTAGTAGCATTAAGGAGAGCATGTGAATTGGCAGAGGGTAAATCAGCCAATATATATACTGACGATTTTGGGGCCCTTTGGCGTCTTAGAAACTTTACGACAGCAGCAGGTATGCCAGTGGCACACTCACAACACATAAAAGGACTTCTGACAGCGATACAGTTACCCAAAACAGTAGCCGTCATAAAGTGCAAAGCCCATACCTTTGAAGAACACCCAGTGTCACTGGGCAATAACAGGGCGGACGAAGCTGCTAAATGGGCAGCAGGGCAACCTATGACTGTATCGACCGAGACTATGATGGTTTTTCAGACATTAGACATGCAGAAATTAATTGAAATGCAAAATTTGTGTTCCCTGCAGGAAAAGGCGGTCTGGAAGGCGAAGGGATGTGGTCAAGAGTCCTCAGGACTCTGGAGGGATGGACAAGGTAAGCCTGTAGCTCCCCGAACGTACTATCCAAGCCTGGCTGAAGCAGCACACGGTCTGACTCACCTGGGTAAAGAAGGTATGTGCAAACTGGTGAGAGCATACTGGTGTGCTCCCGGATTTTCCTCTCAGGCTGGTAAGAAGGCAATGTCATGTCTTACTTGTTTGAGGAAAAATGTTGGGAAAACTATTCCAACTGAGCCATCCCACATCCCTCCTACAGACGGACCTTTTCAGGTAATACAAATTGACTATATCCAACTACCACCATGCAGGAATCTAAAGTATGTATTAGTGTGTATTGAAGTGTTTTCCGGTTGGGTAGAAGCATATCCGGCAGCCACTAATACTGCTGTGTTCACTGCAAAGAAAATTGTACAAGATTTTGTATGTAGGTTTTCGGTATCCTTAGAATCATTGAAAGTGATAGGGGTACCCACTTTACTGGTGATATCTTTTCAATAATGTGTAAACTCATGGGAATCGGTAGCAGACTTTCCACCCCTTACCGACCACAAGCCAGTGGTAAGGTGGAGAGAGTAAATGGTACTATAAAGAACAAGCTTGGTAAGGTAATGGCTGAAACTGGGTTGGCATGTTCTGAGGCTTAGCCATTGGTCCTCCATAGCATTCGGACCACTCCTAGACCTCCTCTTAATCTGTCCCCCTTTGAGATACTGTTCGGACGACAACCTCATTTGATCGTGAGTCCACAAGACGACTTGAAGTTTAATAATGAAGTGACGGTACAATATCTTATAAGAAGGAGTAGACAGCTAAAGCAACAACAACAAAAACTAAAAATGCTGTCACCTGGTATGCCAGAAACTAACTGTCATGATGTTGAACCTGGAGACTATGTTATGATCCGCAATTTCTTACGTTCAGGTTGTTTAACAGACCATTGGGAAGTATATAATAATATTCTGCGCTAGACCTAAATAGTGAAATAATGATGAAATGTCCTAATATGCTAATATTTAGCTTTATCAACTGATAATAGATAATACAGTCAGTGGAATACAAGACATGTAAAACATTAAGCAATGGTATAAATATACATCATGGATACATCATAGCATGGAAATATAAATCATTATGGTTAACATAGTGCCATGCTGCACTGATGCTGAGAGATTATTTGAATCGAATGAGGGATTGATCAATATTGTAGCGGAAAAATCCTGGAGATGTAAAATGTCCAGAAAATACAATAGTGCCCAAAATAAAGGGGGAGGAGAGAAATAGCGATACTTGCCCTTGGAGACAGTCTCAAGTATTCCAGCAGGTTAAAACAATGTCCAGAGGAGGAGGAAAAGAAAGGGGGTTGTGTTACTTGCGCTTGAAACAATCCAGGATATAGCGGTGATCCTCAAGATTTCCAATATAGTCCGTGTGAGGTCCAGATGCTAGATAGGTAATCCTCGCGATAGATATTAAGTGCTGGATATACGGGATCAGGAGAATGTTATGGTAGGTGTGGCGGGCAGAGTAACGAGCGGGATGTCGGCGTGCGTGCCAAACGTGGAACGCACGCTTCCTGAGTGTCCACGACCGGATGTGCACAAAACCGGAAGTGGCGGGTGATAGGCCGACGCGTTTCATCACCTAGGTGACTTTTTCAAGGCAGTGGTATACGTGTAGATGGAGGCGGGTCTTATATACACTGTGCAAAGATATTCAAACAGTCTGAGTCACGTGTTTTTTGTGATTCCCCGTCTGTTTAGTGTCCTTGATGTTCAACAGAATATGTCCTGTCGCGTTGATGGATGTTGATTTGAACAAAAAAGACATTTAAAACATTACAAATATACATATATATAAAAACTGATTGTAAGCGTTATTGGTATGTGTCAAAACACTGGGATAACATATATGCATTGCAACTTGAGCAAACTAACAACACAATATTATTATGGTTTTATAAAAGGTGAAGTGCCGCATATTAGATATAAGGAAAAAGGGGGGGGGGGGGGGGTAACTGATCGAAACATTTTGGGTGCGATTTGGGGCATATGCTTGATATACCACTACATGTGGTACATATACATAGAGATGCATATATAAGGTGTAAACATGTATACAAATATACATGTATTTTACAGAAATAGACAGCTATGTCTATATATAGATAACATACATATGGTTCATATGTCTGCGATTTGGAACGAAAAAGTTGACTGCAATTGGAGAGATATAATAATGGAGGAGATATTGTGATACTGCGCTAATCTAAATGTATCTTCATTGAAACAATGGGGAACGAGTGTATATTGGTAATTAACAATATATAGCTAATATAATCACTGTGATGATTGTAAATGCTAGCAGTCACACGGTGGTGTTAGTTCCGTTATAAGTTAGCGTCTGTTCTCTGTCACTGGGTAGGGAGATCAACTCTCCAGATTGCGCACCGTGCTGAACCTGATATTCCCCACCGTTCGCACAATGGGTACTTGTCAGGCCCACACAGTATCGCTTCCGAGTTCGGATGAGATCGGGCATGGACTGTGTGGTATGTCAGCACGGTGCGCATCTGAACTTGCCGTACGTGATGAGTTTCACAGACAGCTACAGATATCGAACTCAATATTAAGTCCTTTGGGGGTCTGCGTATCTAATTCAAAAATCCATCTATGTTCTTCTTTGTTTATATTTTTGGCGAGATCACCACCTCGCCAATTCTTCTTGATTCTTGAGATTGCCATAAATGTAAGAGAGGGTGGATCACTGTTGTGTTTTAAGTGAAAATGGTGTGAGACACTGTGGGTGTGTAGGCTCCATTTGATGTTCCGTATGTGTTCCGCTAACCTTACTTTTAGCGGTCGGATTGTTCGCCCTACATACTGTAATTTGCATGGGCACTGGAGGAGGTAAACTACCTCTTTAGTTTCACAAGTGATGAAGTCCTTAATATAGTATGTTCGGTCGGTAGTGGTAGATTGGAAGGTGTGGGTGGGCTTGGTGCTTCTCACACCACATGTTCTACATGCTATGCATTTTCCGCAACTGTAGAAACCTGACTGTTGTTGTTGTGGGATCAGGGTAGTTTGTATTGGTAGTCTTGGGGGAAAGTGATTTTGTACTAACTTCTTCTTCAAATCAGGGGCTTTACGGAAAATAATACTCGGTTTCTGTGGGAGAATTGGACGCAATTCGGGATCTTGTTTGAGTATGTTCCAGTGTGAATTTATGATTTTCTGGATTTTGAAAGCTTGATTATTGTAGTTAGTGATGAAAAGTATTTTTCCTTCTTGTTGTGTGGATTTAGTTGGAGAATGTCTTGGATGGAGTAGGGAATCTCTTTCTCTGGCTTCAGCTCGATTGTATGCTGATTCAATGGTATCTATGGTGTATTTCTTCTCTAAGAATTGTTGCTTGAGCTGTTGCCCTTGTTCTGCAAAATGGTGTGGTTGTGAACAGTTCCTCTTAATTCTCGTAAATTGACCATATGGGATATTGTTAAGCCATTGTGGGTGATGGTTGCTAGGGGCAAGGATGTAGCTGTTTACGTCAACGGGTTTTTGGTATGTTTTGGTTTCTATATAGTTATTCTGGATGAAATCAGTAGGTCTAGAAATTCTATTTCGTGGCGACTATACTTGGTGGTAAATTGGAGATTGAAAGGGTTGGTATTCAGTTCCTGCATGAAGGAGGTGAGTGATGTTTCATCACCTCTCCATATGGCAATTATGTCGTCTATGTATCTGTGCCAGAGGACCAGATTTGCCCCATGTTGGTGGTTGGACCAAATGTATTGTTCCTCCCACCTGCTCATGAACAGATTAGCGTAACTCGGGGCAAATCTGGTCCCCATGGCAGTGCCCCTAGTTTGTAGATAAAAGGTGTTTTGAAACCAAAAATAGTTGTGAGTGAGTATAAACTGAATACTGTCTAGGATAAATTGAGCTTGAAGTGGTTGCATTGTAAGATCGCTGGAAAGAAAATGCTCGATGCTTTGTAGTCCCTGGTGGTGAGCGATGACAGTGTAGAGCCGTGATGGCTAACCTATGACACGCGTTTCACTCGTGACACGCCGAGGCATTTTGACTGACACGCCAGGCGTGACAGTCAAACTGCCTGTTTTAACCATGCCAAACATTTTCTTTATACAGCACAGCCGCGGGCGCTTCTTTGACAGCGCCGCGGCTGCTGTACAACTCCCCATCGGCGAAATGGAGCTGCTGCACATGCGCTGTCGCAGCAGCTCCTCCCTTGCATATCTCCCGGCATGACTTCCCTGGCTGGCTTCCTTGGGGCACCGTAGGGCTTATAATGGATATTTGCAATATTTAATCGTAAAATAGCCTCAGATACTGGCCACAAGCAATCTTATGTAGTGTTTTATTAATAGATCAAAGACTCCATTTCTGGTGAGCCTGCAGGGTATGGAGAGCTGTGTGATTATATATAAATATTGTATTATAGGATTAAAAAAGTATTCCTCTACTTTCTTAATCCTATAATACAATATTTACAAATAATCACACAGCTCTGCATACCCTGCAGGCTCACCAGAAATGGAGTCTTTGGTCTATTAATAAAAGCATTACATAAGATTGCTTGTGGCCAGTATCTTGTTTCACCCTGTAACCCAATACCAAATATATATATATATAATCATTATATATATATAATTTTTTTTTTTTATTATTGAAATGACACGCGAGCCAAGGAAGGCTACACTATTTTACGATTTTTGACACACCAAGCTGAAAAGGTTAGCCATCACTGGTGTAGAGGTAAGTGACGTCGCTGGTTATGAGCCAGAGATCATCACCCCACTCTACTTTAGACAGGATGTATAGGATATGTGTCGTGTCTTTAATGTATGATTGTTGGACTTTGACGTAAGGTTGTAAGAAATGATCAATGTATTGGGATAGATTGGAAGTGATGGAATTGATACCGGAGGTTGTATGGCACTCTTATGTATTTTTGGCAGGTAATAAAATACTGGGATGGTTGGGTGTGTGATAGAGATGAAATCGTGTTCTTTCTTGGTTAGAATCCCTGATTCTAGGCCAACATTGAGCAATTTTACCAATGATTGTTGGAATGAGGTAGTTGGATCTGTGCTTAGTTTGGTGTATGTGGTAGAGTCATCTAGTATGTCGTTGGCTACTTTAATGTAATCTTGCTTGTTTAGCAGAACTATCCCGCCGCCTTTGTCACCGGCTTGAGGACTATATCGGTGTTTTGTTGCAGTTCTTTTAGAGCACTTGTTTCAGCTATAGTGAGGTTGATACGGTTGGATGCAGTGTTTGTATTCATTTTTTGAATATCATCCATGACCATATGCTCAAATGTTTGTATGAGAGGACTTTTAAGAAAGGTGGGGTTAAACTGTGATGATGGTTTAAGGGCGCTATGTTTGTATATAGACGTGGTTGTCGCGTTCTTAGTCTGTAGTGGATGTCTGAGGAAGTATTTCTTTAATGTGAGTTTCCGAGTAAATTTATGTAAGTCGAGGAACATTTCAAATTTGTCTGGTTTGTTGGCGGGGGCAAATTTTAGTCCCTTGTGCAACAGGGATGCGTGTGGCGTTTTTAATTGAAAGTTGCTGAGATTGAAGATACCTTGAAGTAACTCCTCTTTTGAGGGTTTGATTAGATTATTTTTTACTTTTTTTGCCGCCTCTTTGGCCTCTATGTCGTTTTGGTGGAGTTTCCTTTTGATCTGGGGAGTTAGTGTGGTCTGTTGGTGTATGGAGGCTAATGGTGGATCTGGTATTGGGTTTTGAAGAGTGATGTCTAAAAAAGACCATTGGGAAGGCCCGTACCAAGTGCTGCTGACCAGTACTACATCACTGAAAGTTGCAGAGAGAGACACTTGGGTCCATTCCACCCACTGCAGGAGAGTCCGTAACCCGGAGAAAGTGCAAGATAAAACTGAGACCGACGACATAGATCTGTCACTTGTGAATCTGTTCCAGGAGACCTAAAGCCTGCAGTCAAGACACCTGAACCAGAGACGTTGCCTCAGAACTATCTGTCCAGCGATGAAGTGGCGGTTTTTGTTTTTCTTTTGTTCCAGGATTTTCCTTTTTTTTCCTTTTTCTAGGACATTCTATTTTTGTGAAGGAGGATGGAGGACGGAGGAGGGTTCTGGTAGTGATGCGGATGAGATGGAGGCAGAGAAAAAGTTATTAGAATACTCAGAGCAGCCCATTATCAAGCTTGGGCCGGGGGTTATGAAAAGGTCTGCTAGCTCAGGAACTCGGAGACAGTGTGAGGGGCTATTGTCTGATGAGTATTGCATCTGCAAGTTCTGTGACTCCCTAGTTGAAGAGAGATGCATCCAGCGATGCCAGTCCACCGATAATCTGAATATGGGAGGGCATCCTTTGGAAGATTATCACTCCCTGGTGGGTAAGGTGCTAAACCAAACCGAGTGCTGGGTGTGCTCTCAAGTGTCGCAGGAGCAGCATAATATAGGACTAGTGCCATTCCCTCTAAACATTTCCGAAGTACTCGAATTGAGGGGTGGGAGGCCCATAGACGGGAGGTACAATAACACTAGGTCCCCTAGTCTGACGCTTCGACAATACTCCGTAGACAGATCTTTGCTGTGCCTAAATATACCGTATTTCCCCATGTATAAGACGCACCTTTTTCCCCAAAATTTTGGGTCTAAAAACTGGGTGCGTCTTATACAGGGGTAGTAGCACTTACCCCATCAGATGATTCCTCTGTCCGGTAAAGTCTTTTTTCTTCTGTCCGTCTGATCCTGATGCTGGAAAGTCGCTTAAGGTCCTTTTTGCGATGACCGGATGTGGCGCGTGAACCGCAGGTGGAACGCACACTTCCGGTTTCTGCATTTGGTGTTTTTCCAATCAGGACCTTGTAAAGGTCCTGAAAGGACATCCGGACATCGCGTAGAGGACGGTAAGCGGCTTTCCAGCATCTTGATCAGACAGAGAGAAGACAGAAGACTTTACCAGACAGAGGAATCATCTGACAGGGTAAGTCAGAATCCACTATAGCGTTGTCTCTCCTCTGTATAAGCTGCACAAATACTCTGTGAAAAAATTGAGGATAATGTTTAACCTCAATTTTTTCACATGATTTATATAGGTGCGTCTTATACAGTGGAGCGTCATATACATGGGGAAATACAGTATCTCATGCAAAGCGTCTGGAGAATTGGGAGGCTGACCTATCAGATCAGACAATGGCTCGCCACGCTCATGTTGGAGGGAGACTCACAAGGTCACTACTAGGCAGGAATGTTGATGGAAGTCACAAGTTAGGGCGTATAACCAAACATAAGAAGGTATCCATTGGAAAAGTCTCTACAGATAAATGTGAAAATGTCATTAATGCCGACACATGTCTAGAGCAGATGGAGACACTAGGCATGGGTAGTTTTATCAAAACTCTGTGTGACATAATTCATGGGCATTCCGTCCCTTATGTTCTCCCAACAATGGCTCGCCACGCTCATGTTGGAGGGAGACTTACAAAATCTCCCATAGGCAGGAATGTTGATGGAAGTTATAAATTAGGGCATATAACCAAACATAAGAAAATGTCCATTGGTAAAGTCTCTATAGATAATTGTGAGAATGTCTTCCATGCTGACACGTGTCTTGAGCAAATGGAGACACTAGGCATGGGTAGTTTCGTCAAAACTCTGTGCGATGTAATTAATGGGCATATTGTTACTTATGTACTCCCTGATGATGTGTACTTTGTTTGTGGGAGGAAAGCTTATTCCTGGGTAACTCCGAGTTCCAAGGGCTTGTGTTTCTTAGCTAAACTGGTTCCTGAAATCATGACTGTTACTTATGAAGAAATGGTTGATATTCACAAGACTACATCACCACCATACATACACACACAGTATGAGCACCGTGGCAAGAGAAATATGATTCCTGGTGAGGAGCCCATAGCTACAAACTTGATTAGTGAAACCGCTGGTTTTCAAGTTATGTTTGCTCTAGAGCTCACCAGGACTGCTCGGGGAACATTAAACTTTAAATATATCCAAGACCTAGCTAAATTAAGAGATAATATCACCGAGATGTATGATGACACTTTGAGGTATACTGGAAGGGAGCTACAAGCGTACAAGAAGGAGTTGGTGCAACATAGACTGGTACTAAATTATCTCACCTCTATTACTGGTGGGTACTGTGTAACACTGGCCACCCAGTTCGGTGTCAAATGTTGCACGTACATCACCAATAATTCAGATGACCCAAAGGAGGTTATAGACCGGAAGATGGATGAAATTCTGCAACTGAAATGGGAATTTCGAAGGAACCATAATTCTTCAATATATGAGGTCGGGGAAAAGGTGGCGGGTTGGTTCTCGTGGTTGAACCCTGTGAAATGGTTCTCCAGTCTGGGGGAGTGGGTACAGGAAATGGTTGCTAGTGTAGGTAAGCTCCTTCTCCTTATACTGGGTGTCATTTTAGCGATTGGTTTATGTGTCAAATGTGTTCCAACTGTGTTGAAGTGTGGAAAATGGTCTCCTAGGAGAAACACTGAGATTGAAACTGAAAGGGTGGTACCAGATTCCGAGATCATGGTCTGTGAAGAAGTGTTGTATAACCCTGAACTTGAAACGGTGATTAGGTGATAGTTTATTACACTATCAAAGGGTGGAGCTGTCGAAGTCAGCATATTGGATAAAGTCATTTCAATTAAAATCGAGCAAACTTGGTTGTCTTTGTCTGAAGAGATGCGTACGGCACGCTACGGTGTAAAAGGGCATGCTACGGCGTAAAAGGGAGTACGCAGCTGCAACACGTGGCAATAACAGTATTTAGTCTTTTACATACATTCGCACACACACGCACACTTGTAAAATAGTACACATTAATGGTAGTTGCAACACATAGTCATTTATGTCGAAATATAGTAGTATTTATGTGTAATATCATAAGTTATATGCATATCAGTAAAACATATGTTACAGGTTGAAGGAATCATATCATGTGTGGTATCATAATACTCCTCTTAACATTTGCAACTGTCCGGGCCACTCTGCGAAGGAATCGCAGAGTGCATACGCAAGTTATGAATAATAGGGAATTATGAACTATTTAAGACTAAGGAATCTTGGCGGAAAGATCGGAGCATACCCCCTGAGGAGATGACCCCCTCCTTTGGATTCTTTAGGTTGAACTAGCCAATGATTGACAACCCCTTGGACCTTCCTGAAACCTGGACCAATAGAAGCAAGCTATACCATTCTGCATTGTTTTACTGTATTTCTGTGTGCATATAAACAGCAGCTCCTCATCTAGTGTGCAGACATCTCGTCCCCAGACTTCAGGATTGAATAACTGTACACTGGATCCAGAGCGCCTGCGATAAGTAACGGCTGTACTTATTATAATTTTCGCTTGAATATCTACTGCTACTTTTTGAGAATAAATCTTTGTGCGTTGGAAACACAAATCGAGATTCGACAATCGTTATTGGTTAGCGACAATACGCACTTAACAGCAGGAAGGAGGAGAAAGAGAGAGCAGCATGGTAGAAGGAACAAGGGGGAGGACGTGCAGCCGAGCAGAGAGAAGATTGAGCTGCTGCCAGAACTGGTGACATTGCCAGCAAAGTGGACAGAGAACAGCTGGGGACACGCAACGGGGCGCCAAAGACAGTCTCCACTAACTGCAGAACCCTCTCAAGGTAAAACCCTAGCCTGCAGTGTATTGCACACACCCCAGTGTCAGAGGGAAGAGTGATGAGAGAATCTACCCAAAACTGCCATTGCATTCTTGTACAAGGAAAGATTGTGAGAGTTTTTCCCCCAGATCAAACCTTTACACAGGCTGCAGGGAACAATTAAGACTGTCGTTTCAGCTATATCCTATGTGTTGCTGATATCTGGACACTATCCCCTGTTGCAGAGTACATGTGCTAATAGAGCTTCATTGACTGTTGAGAGAACAGCGCCATCTTGTTGCTGAACTGAGCAACAGCCCTGCTTTCTACTATAATACTTAACCCTTCTGGAAATCTCTGCAGGACATTGGAACACTACCAAATTCATGTGCACAGGTCAGCCCAGGACTGAGTGGAAAATATGGTAACGTTACCAGGGATAATATTGGTGCACCAAATGTTTTAGATGATGT
Source organism: Mixophyes fleayi (assembly GCF_038048845.1). Classification (NCBI taxonomy): domain Eukaryota; kingdom Metazoa; phylum Chordata; class Amphibia; order Anura; family Limnodynastidae; genus Mixophyes; species Mixophyes fleayi. The sequence goes on along the minus strand of NC_134405.1, from coordinate 25,593,994 downwards.
TAATGTTATGTGATTTACCTAAGAGTTTATTTAGTGATATTGAAGGTGTGACATTCAGCATTAGCGGTACCGCTGTGATTCAAGTTAACCAAGAGGGAGTAGCACGGTACCCCAAACACCTGAATAAGAAGGAGCCCTCTAGTGGGCGCGGTAGTGACCGTAAGAGTCTTAATGGGTTATTATTGATGGTGCTTGCATCATCACCAGTCAGATATTGTTAACTTGAAAGTAGTAACTGTGATTACCAGTGTGCCTTATTAGACAATGTGCATTGAAGATGTTGTCGCTATTGTGCCTTATACTCACCAGGTGTATGTTATATGTTAAATGCTATTGTGCTCTATGCTGATCAGATGCATTATTTTGTCATTACTATTGAGCTGAAGGGGTCAGTGGCGCGGTGGCCTACCAAAAATATCCTTACCGCATTCGCAATAAACCCAAGTTGTTTGACCAATCCTTGTCCCTTTCATTGAAGTATTTATCTCCTGACCACCAAATATCCGAACAGAAAAGAACCTGACTCGTGTCTGGAGGACAAGGTAAGGGAAGGATTTCCCATCAGTACTCGACTACCACACACACACAATCAACTTGGCGGTACCGAGCTTTTTAAAAAATAACAGTGACATGCAGGAGATGCTGTCTGTGTCCAGAAATAATTCGGGTAATTTTCAGCATTCTGCAACAGCATGGTGGAGATTGCAGCTGCTGCGAGATGAATTGAATTTGAGGGGGAAAGTACTTTAGCCCAACGCAATGGAGAATACTTTCTGTGTTGTGCAAGGTGCTGAAACCACTCTAATTAGTCACCTGTGAAGTGAGTTTAGACACTGTTATCTTGAGTCAAGTGATTCCCCTAATTAGACTTTTGGAAAATCAGCTAGAGAAATTGAAGGAGGAGATGAAACTAAGTAATTCCGCTATGTAGGATTTGTAGATCAAGTACTTTATTTGCTTCGCTTCTATCCTAGAGTTATCAACATCTTGAAATTGGATCACTACATTTTGGGAACTGTGCATTATCCTTGTAATTAGCACTCTGTGAAAGTCTCTTATAGGACACAATTGGAGCTGTACCATACCATACTCGAAGCTCCCATAATTAACTCTCATATGGATCGAGGGCTAATGCCCAGATATATTTTTTCATCTTATCCAGATTGATTATTGTGTGGCACTAGCCAGGATTTTCCATCATTGTGGAGTGACTATGAATGATTTTTTTTGCTTTCCTTTTGAGCTACGTATAAGACACCTGTCTCATTGGTTACAATCAGTAGCGCTTGAGGGTTTGCATTTATATTCCACGGTATATTACAGTACACTGTGATTTATTTTATGGGGTCAGTTCCCTCAATGTTTTAATGTAATTATCGTTCTCGTTTGTATGGTATGTATTATCACTTTTATTACTTTCTTTGGTTATAATAAAATTTAGCATTTTTTATGATCCGTGCCCAGTCAGTTTGATTTATTAAATATTTCTGCAAGCCAGTTGAGTTTTTAGCACTGCAGTTTTTCATTTTTGATATGTGCATGATCCTAGGTATAAGAGCTATGTCTTCTCTTTCTTTCCAGCTGACCCAGATCTCAAGAGATGCAATTAACTCCTCCTGGTCAGCAAGCTGACAGCTCAAGTGGTACATGACACGGCGACTCATCCTCCCTCAGTTTCTTTGGCAACTGCTGCTAGGAAAAAACTTAGCTTTCCCAAAACACCTAGTGCTGATCCAGAGTCAGCACAACATTTTGACATTTGGTCTGGTGTTAAAGAATTGTGCAAAAATCGTGACAGCCCTGTCTTAAAATGAACTACAAATTCCATGGGGAAGGCCATTACCGACAATTACATAAAAGTACAGAGACTTCTGTAATGGTGGATTCCAGCTGGGATGAATTGGTATTGTGTGAGGATTATGTACACACTGATGAGGGTGAGGATAATGACAGTGTAGATTGCAGGTGCTGGGATCTAGCTGAGAGAAGGGATCTAGCTAATGTTGGTATGCTTGTTAATATTTTGGGTAGAATGGCATGTTGGCAATTTTATGTTTTACTACAGTAAACTTTCACCTTTATTAGAGAGGTGCTTTTTCTTTAAAAAGGTACAAGCTTTTTTTTTACATTTTTGTTTCACTGACTTATAACCACTATGCACGTGAACATACCCTTTAGCACATGTCGTATAGGGATTAGTATCATCATGACTGAGACTGGAGAGTGACAAGAACAATGTGACTGAAGACTGGAGAGTGACAAGAACACTGCTACCCCTGCTTCTGTGTGACCAATGGCACTGAGACTGGAGAGTGGCAAGAACAATGTTACTGAAGACTGGAGAGTGACAAAAACAATGTGACTGGAGACATATAGAGTGACAAGGACACTGCCACCCCTCCTGTTTCTGTATGAGCTATGGCACATTAGAATGTCACTGGATACTTTTAAAAACACTGCCAGCCCTAATATTTGAATTTCTGTTTCAGCACTAAACACTGGCACCTCTCCTATTTCTGGGTGAGCTATGGCACAGCACAATGTGACTGCAGATTTTGAAGAACACTGACAGCCATATTATTTCTATTTCAGCAATGACAATTAGCAATAGAGCAATGCCACCTAGACTGTAGACCTGCAGCAACACTGCGACCTCTCCTGTTTCCTTCTGTGTGAGCTATAATAACACAGCCCTATTATTTATATTTCAGCAATGACAATTAACAATGAAGCAATGAACCTCTTCTGTTTCTGTGTGAGCTACAACTCAGCAGAATGTCACTGGAGACTTTAAAGAAAACTGCCACCCCTCCTCTTTCTGTTTTAGGTAGGACGCTGCCCATCTGCACTAGAGACTGCCAAGAACCGAGCTATCTCTTCTGTGTCTCTCTGTCAAATGGCGCTGGATCTACGTGGTGGGTGGTACTCATAGAGTCCAAAACTTGCGAGATCCTACGATGTAATGATGTCAGTTTGCCTCATTTTCACTTCCGAGGGCGCGTGAAAGTACCGAGCCGAGATCGGATCGGCGAAGTTCGAGTGGGCCCAAGCATTTATAGTTGTAACACATACATAGCAATTGTTGTCCTCTATACATATTGCTTCTGTTGTCACTCATACATATTGCCCCTGTTGTCACCTACACATATTGCCCCTGTTGTCACCCATACATATTGCCCCTGTTGTCACCCATACATATTGCCCCTGTTGTCACACAGACATAGCAATTGTTGTCACCCACACATATTGCCCCTGCTGTCACACATACATATAGCTCCTGTTGTCATACATACAAAACAATTATTATCCCCCATACATATAACCCCTGCTGATACACATACATAGCACCTGTTGTCACACATACATATATCCCCTGCTGTCACACATACATAGCACCTGTTGTCACATATACATATATCCCCTGTTGTCACACATACATATATCCTCTGTTGTCACCCATACATACAGCCCCTGTTGTCACCCATACATAGCATTTGTTGTCACCCATGCACATTGCCCCTCTTGTCACCCATGCATATTCCCTGTAACTTGTTCCTACCTGTAGTGGAACACGTGTTGATCCTGTGTCCCACGTCTGACTGGAACAGCTACAGTCACGAGTCAGCAGCCTGCACCCCAACTCAGCAATGTGGCAGCCTTGCGATTGGCTGCCTGTTGCCCCCCAATGACCAAGAAACGCACGCTAGCAAATAACAAAGCCCACAGCGGGCTGTCCACTTCCACTCCTGAAACCCCTCCCCCCCCACCCGGTGTCCACAACAGCAAGAAAATAAAGGAGAAAAGAGAAACACAACCAATAATAAAAAAACCAATGCGATTTCACCTTGCTTGCGCGAGGCTATTTTATTTATTTCTGAAGAGAGGCCTGGGACTGTAACCCCATCATGTTTATTTATACGGCGCTGTAAGAATGTTGGTGGTACATTCATAAATAAAAACACGAATGCAAAGAGGACAAGGGAGAATTGACAGGCAGGTATAGCTTATTGATATATATACAATGAGGAGGATATCTTCTCACACAGGTGGAGACACAGATAAAGGAAGAGGGGTGGTTGGCTGAGTTCTCCGCTCTGTGCACTGCGATCAATGCTGTTGGAAGTCAGTGGACACTGCATGTACCTTCACTGGCTGCATCACACGCTGCACTGTCTAGATGTGCAAGCACCACCTGCACCCCTCTGTCTAGAGACTTCCTGCATATTGTATTCACTGCCCTGTAGGGTCGCTCAGCACAGTTCATCACACACTGTCTGCATCTTGCATCAGTTACAGCACATTGCTCCTGGCACCCCTTGGTGATCGGGAAATGCAGGATGAATGTGCAGCTCTGTGACCTAAGTCCGCTTCAGTGTCCTCCACCATAGCTAGCACTTACCTCTCTAGGGAAAGGCCTAGACTATACACCCTCAGCACAACTCCTGTGATTGTTATACTGCTCCATGGAATTTTGCAGGTATACCCTGCTCCTAATCACTGATCACAGCTCTGTATGACCCTCTCGGCACTTTGGAATTTCCAGCCCCTCAGCTCTGTGCAGTGAATAAATTAATTGATGTCACTGAAGGGCGGAAAATTGAAAATGGCCTCTGTAATAGCCACCTCTGGCACTGCGCTGAGGGATTAAACTGTGAAATGAGAGCTGTGCCAGGGCTAATACTAGTATTGTGTGCCCCCCTCCCCCCCTTCAGCCCCAAATCACGAACCAGCATGCCTTTGGCTAGAAAATATGGCTAGTTTCTCCAGTTCAGAGATGAAAATCTCTTAGCGAGAGAGTCAGCCATATTTGTACTCTCAAGTGAAGCCACTCTGAGTACACCCAGTACACACCTCTATTTGACATGCGCAACCTTATGAAATTCTGTGAAATCACCTATCTTTAAAATTGGGCATATTTTGCCAAACTGTAAAAAAACTGTAAGTTTCTCAAAATTTTAAACCCTCAAATTCACTCCTCAGCCACAATAGCTTTCTAACAAAACAAAACCCCTAGTCTTAAAATGCCCTTTACACTGAGTTACGCTCTCCAAAACAAAACAGAAAAACAGTGACTTTTTGCAAAACAGGAAGTGGAGAAAAACGGTGAGATTTAAAATTTTAGATTATCCCATACTTACCTACTTTTGCGCAGTCCTTTCCGGGAGATGGGCGTGACCGGAGAGTGGGAGGGGGCATGGTGCGGCCAATCGCGTCATTTTGACCCCGCCCCCACCCCAAAAATGTCGTTTTGTCGCGGAGGGCGGGGCCAAAATGACGCGATTCACCGCAAATTGCGTCATTTTGAGAAGACAGTAGCAGGATGCTGGAGATTTGCCAGCTCTCCCTGGAGTCCGTGAGACCGACCCGAATTTCGGGAGTCTCCCGGACATTCCGGGAGAGTTGGCAAGTATGGATTATCCTGATTTGTCAATTTTTTATTCTTTTTTTCTGAAATTTGGCATGCGGCTCCTATGGACGGTTCTCTATTGCTTAATAGCTTTAATACTTTTTAAAATGTAGCCCCACAATCACCATGCCCCCCCTCTCACAAATTTAACATGACGGAATGCCGTTTACAAGGACTGCGCCCTTATAATCATCATCATCATCATCATCCACATTTATTTATATAGCGCCAGCAAATTCCGTAGCGCTTTACAATTGGGATATTAAATAATAATAATAATAATAATAATAATAATAATAATAATAATAATAATAATAATAAATAAGGACACGACTGTGCCCTCATAATTTAAAAAAAATATAGGCACTGTTGGAATATGTCCCATACATCATACATCTCTACATCATCCTGTTGATATATAATGCTCTTACTGGTAAAGATTACTACTTAGTTTTCAAAACCATCCATCCTGCATTATCAGTTATATACTTGACTGGGCAATTGTATCTGCAAGATTTATATTGAAAGTTGTGTTGATTCAGCTATGTATATTAGGTCTTTGGAAGTGTTTTAGTGTATTTGTGTTCTCTAACAGATATCTAAATTCCTTACAAATTGCAGTTAGTTTGAGACTAGACTAAGCAGCTGCAAAACTGGTCTGAGCAGGTCACTGACTTACATCATAGATGGGTTTTGTGATGTCACTCAGCTTGGACATAAGAGTCATTGCTGGTCACAGAACAGTCACTTAGCAGCTGCCACTCAGTAAATGAGAACTGTAAACGTTCGCTGACTGTTTCTTTAGCTACGTCAGCCTGATTGGACATCACAATGACTAAGGTGCGCTTATTTTATACATGATAAGCACTATTTATGACTGACTAGTGATATTTACATTAAAATGACTATTGTTTACACATTTAGGTTATAGTTGAAAAATGTAGCTTCAGTGACCACCAATCCTAAAACGCAAGTTGTCTCATGTAAATTAGCTATTTAAACCAATTTCAAATTTATGTGTAAAAGTTGAAAGAGCTTTTCAGAGCAGTAGATCTTTGTTTGTGGTCGGAGAGATTTTCCTACACAGAGCAGGTTTCCCGTCAGTAATCCCATTGAAGGATACGGTATCAAGTCACTTGGATCGAAAACTGGTTAGAGAATAGGGAACAGAGAGTTGTGATAAATGGAACATTTTCTAATTGGTCAAAAGTCTTAAGTGGAGTACCTCAAGGTTCCGTGCTGGGACCACTCCTTTTTAATATATTTATTAATGACCTTGATGATGGTTTAGAGAGTAAAGTTTCTATTTTTGCAGATGACACTAAACTCTGTAAGGTAATAAAATCAGAGCCAGATGTAGCTTCTCTACAAAGGGACTAAAATAAACTGGAGGATTGGGCAGCCAAATGGAATTTGAGGTTTAACATAGATAAATGTAAGGTTATGCATTTAGGGATCAAAAACAAGAACGCAATCTATAAATTAAATGGAATTAATTTAGGAGAATCTATAATGGAAAAGGATTTGGGAGTGCTCGTAGACAGTAGACTTAGCAATAGTGCTCAATGTCAAGCAGCAGCTGCAAGGGCAAATAAAGTATTGGCATGCATAAAAAGGGGCATAGATGCAAGGGAAGACAGTGTAATTTTGCCACTGTATAAATCGTTAGTAAGACCTCATCTTGAATATGCAGTACAGTTCTGGGCACCACTCTATAAAAAAGATAATTTGGAACTAGAAAGGGTTCAGAGAAGGGCGACAAAATTGATAAAGGGTATGGAGTCATTAAGTTATGAGGAAAGGTTAGCCAGTTTAGGCATGTTTACTTTAGAAAAGAGGCGTCTAAGAGGAGATATGATTACTATGTACAAATACATTAAGGGTCAATACAGAGAACTTTCATGGGAACTTTTTACCCCAAGGACTATACACAGGACATGTGGTCACCCCCTAAGGTTAGAGGAGAGGAAATTTCACTACCAGCAAAGGAAGGGGTTCTTTACAGTAAGGGCAGTCAAGATATGGAATTCATTGCCAGGGAAGGTTGTGATGGCAGATTCAATAGATATGTTTAAGAAAGGGTTAGACAAATTTTTAGCGGAAAGGTGTATCCAGGGATACGACCGTTAATTAAAATGAAGGATAGTAGTGGATATAGGGTAAAAATAGGACTGCAATATTGGGTCTGGGGGGATTTTCGCAATTGAAACAGATTGGCGGTTGTTTACTCTGAATCAATTTCAAATATAAGTGAAGGAGAGCAGGAGATCCAAAATAGGTTGCACTTGATGGACTGGTGTCTTTTTTCAACCTCATCAACTATGTTACTATGTGACTTCTAGCAACAAATGTTGAAAACGGCCTTTGCAAAGGCAAATACAATGTCAAATTTCTCTAGTTCTGTCATGGTATGAGATCTTTTATTATTTATAGTGGCAATCGGACGGCAGCTAGTGATGGCTTGTGAAGGCGGTGGTATATTACATGGTGGTACAGAGGAGAGTCATCACACTAAGGACAGGGTTGTTAAGAAGATCTTCTGCAATACCATCTCAGTTCAGCTAGTGGACCCAGTAAGCTCAACTGTCATTGATGCCGCCACCTCCGCTGTCTCCCTGGTGGCAGCAGCTGCCCCCATCCATGGGGAACAACTGTCCTGACTCTGTTTGCAGCAGCGAGCATGACACTAAAGAAAATCACAAGGCGATCAGCTGCTACAAACTGGCAGATAGCCACCTGAGAGGCTGCGCAACACGAAAGCAAAAGCCTTCTCGTGAATCAGAAGTGGGAGGTGGTTCAGTAACTGGCTTCTGACAAAATGTGCCCTATCATGCATGTATGTATAAAGGGTCCTACCAGGACTCGGCGCGGACCTTTGGTGAATGACTAGCCTACATATCCAGTGGGACACAAGGTAGGTGTGTGGGATGTGTAGCTGGGATAAGGCACCTTGACCACACCCCTTGCTACTATTGAAGTTACACTAGCCTGGGATCAGTGGATAACAGTTGTCCACCATTGGAATATTTCCTGTACAGAGACTTTACTAGTAGTGCGGTGATGCAACCAGGAGCAAACGCCACACGGAAAATAGTTATTCACCATGAGCAACACACCTGAATTGTTTCGCCTGCAACAGACACAACACAATTCCTCCCAGACAGCACTAAGCTACCTACTTAGTCTAACAAGGCGCAATGACCCTAACAACGACTATGCGGTTACTGTGTTGCACAACCAACAACTAAAAGCTAGGTGTAATGTACTCTCCTAACTACTCCAATTTCTGCACCAGGTGCCGGGATACAACAGCCAACAATAAAAGCAAAGAACAGTTAAATATAATTGCAAATCAACCCAGCCCACCTTTAGTGGGGGCTTGACTGAGAGTAAAATGAACAAGGGACAGGGAGACTCAAAGAACATAACTAGAAGGACCAAATATATCATAAATGCTCTTGGCCTAGATTTTGTTTTTTAAATCTCTGGCAACTGCAGCAAACGGACTTTGGGGACCAAGGAGAGGTTTTGGACAGCTCTGCACATATGTAGTCTCGCCATCATACGATGAGAGAATGATGAGAGAATGGATAACAATTTTGAATAAATTAGAAGTACCATTATATTTTATGGTGGTTGCAGTGAATGAAAAGAGAGATAGGTCACATTAAATGCCAAAATGACCCATTTTGCTTGCCATGGCCTCGTTCCTTCTTAATGCAGCAATCTGGCTTAATTAATTGATGTTCAAATTAAAGCTCCATTCCCATTAAACATTTATTATTTAGTTCACTCTTGGGCATCTGCAATTCATCTGTCACAATTAAGCCCTCTATCTAGTCACAATCTAGAATTATGTTCCATTTAATTACTACAGGTTAATCCTATTCTTCTCTCACTATCACCCTTTCTCAATTTATCACCAGGATTTTAAATTTCACAGCCTGCACTTTAAATACCCCAATGGCATTGAATCAATCAATCAGTTATCTTATGGCAATTATTAGTCATTTTTATCTTAAAAAAATTTCCTTGTTCTTAGCTCTTTCAAATATATCTCCTGTGTTTCTTAGGCACAAGCCGGAGCTGACTGTCTAGAAATATCTAAACATTGGTGCGTTTACCATTGATATAGGCACTGTTGAAAGAAGTTCCATACATCTCTACATCATCCTGTTGATATACAATGACCTTACTTGGAAGAATCACTATGTTGTTTTCAAAGCCATCCATCCATCAATATCAATTCCTAGTTGAAGTACCCGGCGTTGCCTGGATTTAAATCTTCAAGTTATTAATTATTCAATGAGTTGAATGTAACTGTCAACATTGTTAAAATAAATAGCAGCTCTTCCAACACACCCATTGGGTGGCTTCCCAGTGTCGTTTTGGTTTCATACTAAATGTCATCTAAATCCATTCAGTGGAAGGTCCAGAACAGGCTCCCTGAGTCAAAGTTCTGGCCAGAACCCAACTGGACCACCTCACGTTGGGCAGCACAGTGGCTTAGTGGTTAGCACTTCTACTTCACTGACAGCACTGGGGTCATGAGTTCAATTCCCAACCAAGGCCTTATCTGTGAGGAGTTTGTATGTTCTCCCCGTGTTTGTGTGGGTTTCCTCCAGGTGCTCCGGTTTCCTCCCACACTCCAAAAAACCTACTAGTAGGTTAATTGGCTACTATCAAATTGACCCTAGTTTCTCTCTCTATGTCTGTCTGTGTTTGTGTGTTAGGAAATTTAGACTGTAAGCTCCAATGGGGCAGGGACTGATGTGAATGAGATCTCTGTACAGCGCTGCGGAATTAGTGGCGCTATATAAATAAATGATGTTGATAATAAATGATGATGATGATGGTTTCATCCCAATCGGTGCATGGTGTCCTAATGCATAAACAGAAAAACAAACAGACAAACCAATGAATTTTATATATAAGATGTCATCCAAGTCCATCCAGTGGAAGGCCCAGAACGGGCTCCTGAGTCAAAGTTCTGCACAGCGTACACCAACAGAAGGTCCTTGCAGGACCTCAACCCTCTAGTATGTCTTCTGGTATAAAAAGTTACCAGTTTATGAAGTTTTCTTCCAAATCCATCCAGTGGAAGGCTCACAACAGGCTCCCTTTGTCAAGTTCTGCCCAGTGTACACCAACGGGAGGTCCGACCGGGACCCTATCCCCCATAAAACCTAGCCAGGATCCAACTGAACCACCTTGCCTTTCTTTCATATAAATCGGTGGAGGGGTGTCAAAGATATTCGTCAACAAACTAGCAAACAAACTTCTTTTATATATATAGATATACTTAACTGAGCTATTGTTTCAGCAAGATTTGTATGGAAAGGTGTATGATTTAACTCAGTGTTTCAGTGAATTTGTGTTATCTAACCAGATGTTTAATTCCTTTCTATTCAGTTGCAATTTGCAGTTAGATTGAGACTCAGTAGCTGCAAAACTGGTCAGAGCAGGTCACGGACTTACATCATAAACAGGTTTTGTGATGTCACTCAACATAAGAGTTATTGCTGGTCACAGAACAGTCACTTAGCAACTGCCACTCACCATATGAGACATCACATAGTCTAAGGTACGCTTATTTTATATATAATAAACTCAGATTTACATAAAAATAACTATTGTTTACACATTTAAGCTATAGATGAAAAATGTAGCTTCAATGACCACCAACCCTAAAACGCAAGTAGTCACATGTAAATTAGCTATTTAAGCCAATTTCAAATATATGTATAAAAGTTGGAAGAGATTTTCAGAAAAGTAGATCTTTAAGAGAAGTTATGTTTGTGGTGGGAGAGATTTTCCTACGCAGAGCAGGTTTCCTGTCATTTATTGTAAAGCGCTATGGAATATGTTGGCCCTATATAAATTAATGATGATGATGATTATTTATTCCATAAAAGAATATGGTATCCAGTCAATTCTAGCAACAAATGTTGAAAACGGCACAAAAAACATGCGCCAGTTGATTCTTACCAATCGATCTCACAAACCAGTCATAACTCAATCAAGATGATGCGAGAAATGTTCCATTGATTCTTACGTGATTTTTACGCTCAATCCTATAAGGAAACAGTAGCGTTTTAGTTGTGCCATGTGGCCAGTAGGAAACAACCTTACCAGTTGTGCTAACATCCAGAAAATATAGAAAAACAGAGCTATAATCATGAAGTTGCACGGATTCATCGGGAATTGCAGGCTTCGACTGTATCTTCTTTACAGTCTGCACTTCTGAAATCCAGAAAAAATACATCAAGGATCATGCAAGCAATTAATCATTTCACTGTAATCAACTGCTCTGTCCTGTAACGTAGAGTTCAGCACGTGTTGACTACATTTTGACAGACATTTTATTTCTAGAACATATTCAATATTAGCAAAACTACCTTGAATACTTGTTTTTTTTTCATGGAAAAGTTTGTTGGTGACCTACAGCCATTATTTTCTACTCTTCAATGAGAAAAATGAAGGATGCGTCAGGATGAATTGAATCCTTATTGCTTACTATGGATGAGAATTAACCACAATACGATGTTTTCAGGAGACTGCCCATGTGACACAGGCATCTATGTTAGATGTAATCACCCTTCAAAAGGCCGTAGAAATTCATGGAAGTTTCGAGCATTCGTTGCATATCACTAGGCACAGTTGACAGTTTTACCATCAAAACTGCAGCTGACCCCGACGTGATTTGAACACGCAACCTTCTGATCTGGAGTCAGACGCGCTACCGTTGTGCCACGAGGTCCCTTGAATATATGTTTTCTAAAAAAACTTGTGCCAGTTGAATCTTACCAATCGATCTCACAAACCAGTCATAACTCAATCAAGATGATGCAAGAAATGTTCCATTGATTCTTACGTGATTTTTACGCTCAATCCTATAAGGAAACAGTAGCGTTTTAGTTGTGCCATGTGGCCAGTAGGAAACAACCTTACCAGTTGTGCTAACATCCAGAAAATATAGAAAAACAGAGCTATAATCATGAAGTTGCACGGATTCATCGGGCATTTCAGGCTTCGACTGTATCTTCTTTACAGTCTGCACTTCTGAAATCCAGAAAAAATACATCTAGGATCATGCAAGCAATTAATCATTTCACTGTAATCAACTGCTCTGTCCTGTTACGTAGAGTTCAGCACGTGTTGACTACATTTTGACAGACATTTTATTTCTAGAACATATTCAATATTAGCAAAACTACCTTGAATACTTGTTTTTTTTCATGGAAAAGTTTGTTGGTGACCTACAGCCATTATTTTCTACTCTTCAATGAGAAAAATGAAGGATGCGTCAGGATGAATTGAATCCTTATTGCTTACTATGGATGAGAATTAACCACAATACGATGTTTTCAGGAGACTGCCCATGTGACACAGGCATCTATGTTAGATGTAATCACCATCAGAAGGCCGTAGAAATTCATGGAAGTTTTGAGCATTCGTTGCGTATCACTAGGCACAGTTGACAGTTTTACCATCAAAACTGCAGCTGACCCCGACGTGATTTGAACACGCAACCTTCTGATCTGGAGTCAGACGCGCTACCGTTGCACCACAAGGTCCCTTGAATATATACTTTCTAAAAAAACTTGCGCCAGTTGAATCTTACCAATCGATCTCACAAACCAGTCATAACTCAATCAAGATGATGCAAGAAATGTTCCATTGATTCTTACGGGATTTTTACGCTCAATCCTATAAGGAAACAGTAGCGTTTTAGTTGTGCCATGTGGCCAGTAGGAAACAACCTTACCAGTTGTGCTAACATCCAGAAAATATAGAAAAACAGAGCTATAATCATGAAGTTGCACGGATTCATCGGGCATTTCAGGCTTCGACTGTATCTTCTTTACAGTCTGCACTTCTGAAATCCAGAAAAAATACATCAAGGATCATGCAAGCAATTAATCATTTCACTGTAATCAACTGCTCTGTCCTGTAACGTAGAGTTCAGCACGTATTGACTACATTTTGACAGACATTTTATTTCTAGAACATATTCAATATTAGCAAAACTACCTTGAATACTTGTTTTTTTTCATGGAAAAGTTTGTTGGTGACCTACAGCCATTATTTTCTACTCTTCAATAAGAAAAATGAAGGATGCATCAGGATGAACTGAATCCTTATTGCTTACTATGGATGAGAGTTAACCACAATCCAAAGTCTTCAGGAGACTGCCCATGTGACACAGGCATCTATGTTAGATGTAATTACCCTTCAGAAGGCCGTAGAAATTCATGGAAGTTTCGAGCATTCGTTGCGTATCACTAGGCACAGTTGACAGTTTTACCATCAAAACTGCAGCTGACCCCGACATGATGTGAACATGTAACTGCTGATCTGGAGTCAGATGTGCTACCGTTGCGCCACAATGTCCCTTGAATGTGTATGCTCTTAAAAAACTTGCGCCAGTTCATTCTTACCAATCGATCTCACAAACCAGTCATAACTCAATCAAGATGATGCGAAAAATGTTCCATTGATTCTTATGTGATTTTTACGCTTAATCCTATAAGGAAACAGTAGCGTTTTAGTTGTGCCATGTGGCCAGTAGGAAACAACCTTACCAGTTGTGCTAACATCCAGAAAATATAGAAAAACAGAGCTATAATCATGAAGTTGCACGGATTCATCGGGCATTGCAGGCTTCGACTGTATCTTCTTTACAGTCTGCAATTCTGAAATCCAGAAAAAATACATCAAGGATCATGCAAGCAATTAATCATTTCACTGTAATCAACTGCTCTGTCCTGTAACGTAGAGTTCAGCACGTATTGACTACATTTTGACAGACATTTTATTTCTAGAACATATTCAATATTAGCAAAACTACCTTGAATACTTGTTTTTTTTCATGGAAAAGTTTGTTGGTGACCTACAGCCATTATTTTCTACTCTTCAATAAGAAAAATGAAGGATGCATCAGGATGAACTGAATCCTTATTGCTTACTATGGATGAGAGTTAACCACAATCCAAAGTCTTCAGGAGACTGCCCATGTGACACAGGCATCTATGTTAGATGTAATCACCCTTCAGAAGGCCGTAGAAATTCATGGAAGTTTCGAGCATTCGTTGCGTATCACTAGGCACAGTTGACAGTTTTACCATCAAAAATGCAGCTGACCCCGACATGATTTGAACATGCAACCTTCTGATCTGGAGTCAGACGCGCTACCGTTGCACCACGAGATCCCTTGAATATATGCTTTCTAAAAAAACTTGCGCCAGTTGAATCTTACCAATCGATCTCACAAACCAGTCATAACTCAATCAAGATGATGCGAGGAATGTTCCATTGATTCTTATGGGATTTTTACGCTTAATCCTATAAGGAAACAGTAGCGTTTTAGTTGTGCCATGTGGCCAGTAGGAAACAACCTTACCAGTTGTGCTAACATCCAGAAAATATAGAAAAACAGAGCTATAATCATGAAGTTGCACGGATTCATCGGGCATTGCAGGCTTCGACTGTATCTTCTTTACAGTCTGCACTTCTGAAATCCAGAAAAAATACATCAAGGATCATGCAAGCAATTAATCATTTCACTGTAATCAACTGCTCTGTCCTGTAACGTAGAGTTCAGCACGTGTTGACTACATTTTGACAGACATTTTATTTCTAGAACATATTCAATATTAGCAAAACTACCTTGAATACTTGTTTTTTTTCATGGAAAAGTTTGTTGGTGACCTACAGCCATTATTTTCTACTCTTCAATGAGAAAAATGAAGGATGCGTCAGGATGAATTGAATCCTTATTGCTTACTATGGATGAGAATTAACCACAATACGATGTTTTCAGGAGACTGCCCATGTGACACAGGCATCTATGTTAGATGTAATCACCCTTCAGAAGGCCTTAGAAATTCATGGAAGTTTCGAGCATTCGTTGCGTATCACTAGGCACAGTTGACAGTTTTACCATCAAAACTGCAGCTGACCCTGACGTGATTTGAACACGCAACCTTCTGATCTGGAGTCAGACGCGCTACCGTTGCGCCACAATGTCCCTTGATTATATACTTTCTAAAAAAAACTTGCGCCATTTGAATCTTACCAATCGATCTCACAAACCAGTCATAACTCAATCAAGATGATGCAAGAAATGTTCCATTGATTCTTACGTGATTTTTACGCTCAATCCTATAAGGAAACAGTAGCGTTTTAGTCGTGCCATGTGGCCAGTAGGAAACAACCTTACCAGTTGTGCTAACATCCAGAAAATATAGAAAAACAGAGCTATAATCATGAAGTTGCACGGTTTCATCGGGCATTTCAGGCTTCGACTGTATCTTCTTTACAGTCTGCACTTCTGAAATCTAGAAAAAATACATCAAGGATCATGCAAGCAATTAATCATTTCACTGTATACAACTGCTCTGTCCTGTAACGTAGAGTTCAGCACGTATTGACTACATTTTGACAGACATTTTATTTCTAGAACATATTCAATATTAGCAAAACTACCTTGAATACTTGTTTTTTTTCATGGAAAAGTTTGTTGGTGACCTACAGCCATTATTTTCTACTCTTCAATGAGAAAAAGGAATGATGCGTCAGGATGAATTGAATCCTTATTGCTTACTATGGATGAGAATTAACCACAATACGATGTTTTCATGAGACTGCCCATGTGACACAGGCATCTATGTTAGATGTAATCACCCTTCAGAAGGCCGTAGAAATTCATGGAAGTTTCGAGCATTCGTTACATATCACTAGGCACAGATGACAGTTTTACCATCAAAACTGCAGCTGACCCCTACATGATTTGAACACGCAACCTTATGATATGGAGTCAAACACGCTACCGTAGCGCCACGAGGTCCCTTGAATATATACTTTCTAAAAAAACTTGCGCCAGTTGAATCTTACCAATCGATCTCACAAACCAGTCATAACTCAATCAAGATGATGCAAGAAATGTTCCATTGATTCTTACGTGATTTTTACGCTCAATCGTATAAGGAAACAGTAGCGTTTTAGTTGTGCCATGTGGCCAGTAGGAAACAACCTTACCAGTTGTGCTAACATCCAGAAAATATAGAAAAACAGAGCTATAATCATGAAGTTGCACGGATTCATCGGGCATTTCAGGCTTCGACTGTATCTTCTTTACAGTCTGCACTTCTGAAATCCAGAAAAAATACATCAAGGATCATGCAAGCAATTAATCATTTCACTGTAATCAACTGCTCTGTCCTGTAATGTAGAGTTCAGCACGTGTTGACTACATTTTGACAGACATTTTATTTCTAGAACATATTCAATATTAGCAAAACTACCTTGAATACTTGTTTTTTTTCATGGAAAAGTTTGTTGGTGACCTACAGCCATTATTTTTTACTCTTCAATGAGAAAAATGAAGGATGCGCCAGGATGAATTGAATCCTTATTGCTTACTATGGATGAGAATTAACCACAATACGATGTTTTCAGGAGACTGCCCATGTGACACAGGCATCTATGTTAGATGTAATCACCCTTCAGAAGGCTGTAGAAATTCATCGAAGTTTCGAGCATTTGTTGCGTATCACTAGGCACAGTTGACAGTTTTACCATCAAGACTGTAGCTGACCCCAACATGATTTGAACACGCAACTTTATGATATGGAGTCAAACACGCTACTGTTGCGCCACGAGGTCCCTTGAATATATACTTTCTAAAAAAACTTGCGCCAGTTGAATCTTACCAATCGATCTCACAAACCAGTCATAACTCAATCAAGATGATGCAAGAAATGTTCCATTGATTCTTACGTGATTTTTACGCTCAATCCTATAAGGAAACAGTAGCGTTTTAGTTGTGCCTTGTGGCCAGTAGGAAACATTCTTACCAGTTGTGCTAACATCCAGAAAATATAGAAAAACAGAGCTATAATCATGAAGTTGCACGGATTCATCGGGCATTTCAGGCTTCGACTGTATCTTCTTTACAGTCTGCACTTCTGAAATCCAGAAAAAATACATCAAGGATCATGCAAGCAATTAATAATTTCACTGTAATCAACTGCTCTGTCCTGTTACGTAGAGTTCAGCACGTGTTGACTACATTTTGACAGACATTTTATTTCTAGAACATATTCAATATTAGCAAAACTACCTTGAATACTTGTTTTTTTTCATGGAAAAGTTTGTTGGTGACCTACAGCCATTATTTTCTACTCTTCAATGAGAAAAATGAAGGATGGGTCAGGATGAATTGAATCCTTATTGCTTACTATGGATGAGAATTAACCACAATACGATGTTTTCAGGAGACTGCCCATGTGACACAGGCATCTATGTTAGATGTAATCACCCTTCAGAAGGCCGTAGAAATTCATGGAAGTTTCGAGCATTTGTTGCGTATCACTAGGCACAGTTGACAGTTTTACTATCAAAACTGCAGCTGACCCCGACGTGATTTGAACACGCAACCTTCTGATCTGGAGTCAGACGCGCTACCGTTGCGCCACAAGGTCCCTTGAATATATACATTTTAAAAAAACTTGCGCCAGTTGAATCTTACCAATCGATCTCACAAACCAGTCATAACTCAATCAAGATGATGCGAAAAATGTTCCATTGATTCTTATGTGATTTTTACGCTTAATCCTATAAGGAAACACTAGCGTTTTAGTTGTGCCATGTGGCCAGTAGGAAACAACCTTACCAGTTGTGCTAACATCCAGAAAATATAGAAAAACAGAGCTATAATCATGAAGTTGCACGGATTCATCGGGAATTGCAGGCTTCGACTGTATCTTCTTTACAGTCTGCACTTCTGAAATCCAGAAAAAATACATCAATGATCATGCAAGCAATTAATCATTTCACTGTAATCAACTGCTCTGTCCTGTAACGTAGAGTTCAGCACGTGTTGACTACATTTTGACAGACATTTTATTTCTAGAACATATTCAATATTAGCAAAACTACCTTGAATACTTGTTTTTTTTCATGGAAAAGTTTGTTGGTGACCTACAGCCATTATTTTCTACTCTTCAATGAGAAAAATGAAGGATGCGTCAGGATGAATTGAATCCTTATTGCTTACTATGGATGAGAATTAACCACAATACGATGTTTTCAGGAGACTGCCCATGTGACACAGGCATCTATGTTAGATGTAATCACCATCAGAAGGCCGTAGAAATTCATGGAAGTTTCGAGCATTCGTTGCGTATCACTAGGCACAGTTGACAGTTTTACCATCAAAACTGCAGCTGACCCCGACGTGATTTGAACACGCAACCTTCTGATCTGGAGTCAGATGCGCTACCGTTGTGCCACGAGGTCCCTTGAATATATACTTTCTAAAAAAACTTGCGCCAGTTGAATCTTACCAATCGATCTCACAAACCAGTCATAACTCAATCAAGATGATGCAAGAAATGTTCCATTGATTCTTACGTGATTTTTACGCTCAATCCTATAAGGAAACAGTAGCGTTTTAGTTGTGCCATGTGGCCAGTAGGAAACAACCTTACCAGTTGTGCTAACATCCAGAAAATATAGAAAAACAGAGCTATAATCATGAAGTTGCACGGATTCATCGGGCATTTCAGGCTTCGACTGTATCTTCTTTACAGTCTGCACTTCTGAAATCCAGAAAAAATACATCAAGGATCATGCAAGCAATTAATCATTTCACTGTAATCAACTGCTCTGTCCTGTAATGTAGAGTTCAGCACGTGTTGACTACATTTTGACAGACATTTTATTTCTAGAACATATTCAATATTAGCAAAACTACCTTGAATACTTGTTTTTTTTCATGGAAAAGTTTGTTGGTGACCTACAGCCATTATTTTTTACTCTTCAATGAGAAAAATGAAGGATGCGTCAGGATGAATTGAATCCTTATTGCTTACTATGGATGAGAATTAACCACAATACGATGTTTTCAGGAGACTGCCCATGTGACACAGGCATCTATGTTAGATGTAATCACCCTTCAGAAGGCTGTAGAAATTCATCGAAGTTTCGAGCATTTGTTGCGTATCACTAGGCACAGTTGACAGTTTTACCA
>NC_134405.1:25562052-25564552 GCF_038048845.1 Mixophyes fleayi | reverse complement strand
GATTCTTACGTGATTTTTACGCTCAATCCTATAAGGAAACAGTAGTGTTTTAGTTGTGCCATGTGACCAGTAGGAAACAACCTTACCAGTTGTGCTAACATCCAGAAAATATAGAAAAACAGAGCTATAATCATGAAGTTGCACGGATTCATCGGGCATTTCAGGCTTCGACTGTATCTTCTTTACAGTCTGCACTTCTGAAATCCAGAAAAAATACATCAATGATCATGCAAGCAATTAATTATTTCACTGTAATCAACTGCTCTGTCCTGTTACGTAGAGTTCAGCACGTGTTGACTACATTTTGACAGACATTTTATTTCTAGAACATATTCAATATTAGCAAAACTACCTTGAATACTTGTTTTTTTTCATGGAAAAGTTTGTTGGTGACCTACAGCCATTATTTTCTACTCTTCAATAAGAAAAATGAAGGATTGAATTGAATCCTTATTGCTTACTATGGATGAGAATTAACCACAATACGATGTTTTCAGGAGACTGCCCATGTGACACAGGCATCTATGTTAGATGTAATCACCATCAGAAGGCCGTAGAAATTCATGGAAGTTTTGAGCATTCGTTGCGTATCACTAGGCACAGTTGACAGTTTTACCATCAAAACTGCAGCTGACCCCGACGTGATTTGAACACGCAACCTTCTGATCTGGAGTCAGATGCTCTACCGTTGCGCCACGAGGTCCCTTGAATATACACTTTCCAAAAAAACTTGCGCCAGTTGAATCCTACCAATCGATCTCACAAACCAGTCATAACTCAATCAAGATGATGCAAGAAATGTTCCATTGATTCTTACGTGATTTTTACGCTCAATCCTATAAGGAAACAGTAGCGTTTTAGTTGTGCCATGTGGCCAGTAGGAAACAACCTTACCAGTTGTGCTAACATCCAGAAAATATAGAAAAACAGAGCTATAATCATGAAGTTGCACGGATTCATCGGGCATTTCAGGCTTCGACTGTATCTTCTTTACAGTCTGCACTTCTGAAATCCAGAAAAAATACATCAATGATCATGCAAGCAATTAATTATTTCACTGTAATCAACTGCTCTGTCCTGTTACGTAGAGTTCAGCACGTGTTGACTACATTTTGACAGACATTTTATTTCTAGAACATATTCAATATTAGCAAAACTACCTTGAATACTTGTTTTTTTTCATGGAAAAGTTTGTTGGTGACCTACAGCCATTATTTTCTACTCTTCAATAAGAAAAATGAAGGATGCGTCAGGATGAATTGAATCCCTATTGCTTACTATGGATGAGAATTAACCACAATACGATGTTTTCAGGAGACTGCCCATGTGACACAGGCATCTATGTTAGATGTAATCACCATCAGAAGGCCGTAGAAATTCATGGAAGTTTTGAGCATTCGTTGCGTATCACTAGGCACAGTTGACAGTTTTACCATCAAAACTGCAGCTGACCCCGACGTGATTTGAACACGCAACCTTCTGATCTGGAGTCAGATGCGCTACCATTGCGCCACGAGGTCTCTTGAATATATACTTTCCAAAAAAACTTGCGCCAGTTGAATCTTACCAATCGATCTCACAAACCAGTCATAACTCAATCAAGATGATGCAAGAAATGTTCCATTGATTCTTACGTGATTTTTACGCTCAATCCTATAAGGAAACAGTAGCGTTTTAGTTGTGCCATGTGGCCAGTAGGAAACAACCTTACCAGTTGTGCTAACATCCAGAAAATATAGAAAAACAGAGCTATAATCATGAAGTTGCACGGATTCATCGGGCATTTCAGGCTTCGACTGTATCTTCTTTACAGTCTGCACTTCTGAAATCCAGAAAAAATACATCAATGATCATGCAAGCAATTAATTATTTCACTGTAATCAACTGCTCTGTCCTGTTACGTAGAGTTCAGCACGTGTTGACTACATTTTGACAGACATTTTATTTCTAGAACATATTCAATATTAGCAAAACTACCTTGAATACTTGTTTTTTTTCATGGAAAAGTTTGTTGGTGACCTACAGCCATTATTTTCTACTCTTCAATAAGAAAAATGAAGGATGCGTCAGAATGAATTGAATCCTTATTGCTTACTATGGATGAGAATTAACCACAATACGATGTTTTCAGGAGACTGCCCATGTGACACAGGCATCTATGTTAGATGTAATCACCATCAGAAGGCCGTAGAAATTCATGGAAGTTTTGAGCATTCGTTGCGTATCACTAGGCACAGTTGACAGTTTTACCATCAAAACTGCAGCTGACCCCGACGTGATTTGAACACGCAACCTTCTGATCTGGAGTCAGATGCTCTACCGTTGCGCCACGAGGTCCCTTGAATATATACTTTCCAAAAAAACTTGCGCCAGTTGAATCCTACCAATCGATCTCACAAACCAGTCATAACTCAATCAAGATGATGCAAGAAATGTTCCATTGATTCTTACGTGATTTTTACGCTCAATCCTATAAGGAAACAGTAGCGTTTTAGTTGTG
>NC_134405.1:25517052-25522052 GCF_038048845.1 Mixophyes fleayi | reverse complement strand
ATTCTTACGTGATTTTTACGCTCAATCCTATAAGGAAACAGTAGCGTTTTAGTTGTGCCATGTGGCCAGTAGGAAACAACCTTACCAGTTGTGCTAACATCCAGAAAATATAGAAAAACAGAGCTATAATCATGAAGTTGCACGGATTCATCGGGCATTTCAGGCTTCGACTGTATCTTCTTTACAGTCTGCACTTCTGAAATCCAGAAAAAATACATCAATGATCATGCAAGCAATTAATTATTTCACTGTAATCAACTGCTCTGTCCTGTTACGTAGAGTTCAGCACGTGTTGACTACATTTTGACAGACATTTTATTTCTAGAACATATTCAATATTAGCAAAACTACCTTGAATACTTGTTTTTTTTCATGGAAAAGTATGTTGGTGACCTACAGCCATTATTTTCTACTCTTCAATGAGAAAAATGAAGGATGCGTCAGGATGAATTGAATCCTTATTGCTTACTATGGATGAGAATTAACCACAATACGATGTTTTTAGGAGACTGCCCATGTGACACAGGCATCTATGTTAGATGTAATCACCCTTCAAAAGGCCATAGAAATTCATGGAAGTTTCGAGCATTCGTTGCGTATCACTAGGCACAGTTGACAGTTTTACCATCAAAACTGCAGCTGACCCCGACGTGATTTGAACACGCAACCTTCTGATCTGGAGTCAGATGTGCTACCGTTGCGCCACGAGGTCCCTTGAATATATACTTTCCAAAAAAACTTGCGCCAGTTGAATCTTACCAATCGATCTCACAAACCAGTCATAACTCAATCAAGATGATGCAAGAAATGTTCCATTGATTCTTACGTGATTTTTACGCTCAATCCTATAAGGAAACAGTAGCGTTTTAGTTGTGCCATGTGGCCAGTAGGAAACAACCTTACCAGTTGTGCTAACATCCAGAAAATATAGAAAAACAGAGCTATAATCATGAAGTTGCACGGATTCATCGGGCATTTCAGGCTTCGACTGTATCTTCTTTACAGTCTGCACTTCTGAAATCCAGAAAAAATACATCAATGATCATGCAAGCAATTAATTATTTCACTGTAATCAACTGCTCTGTCCTGTTACGTAGAGTTCAGCACGTGTTGACTACATTTTGACAGACATTTTATTTCTAGAACATATTCAATATTAGCAAAACTACCTTGAATACTTGTTTTTTTTCATGGAAAAGTATGTTGGTGACCTACAGCCATTATTTTCTACTCTTCAATGAGAAAAATGAAGGATGCGTCAGGATGAATTGAATCCTTATTGCTTACTATGGATGAGAATTAACCACAATACGATGTTTTCAGGAGACTGCCCATGTGACACAGGCATCTATGTTAGATGTAATCACCCTTCAGAAGGCCGTAGAAATTCATGGAAGTTTTGAGCATTCGTTGCGTATCACTAGGCACAGTTGACAGTTTTACCATCAAAACTGCAGCTGACCCTGACGTGATTTGAACATGCAACCTTCTGATCTGGAGTCAGATGCTCTACCGTTGCGCCACAAGGTCCCTTGAATATATAATTTCCAAAAAAACTTGCGCCAGTTGAATCTTACCAATCGATCTCACAAACCAGTCATAACTCAATCAAGATGATGCAAGAAATGTTCCATTGATTCTTACGTGATTTTTACGCTCAATCCTATAAGGAAACAGTAGCGTTTTAGTTGTGCCATGTGGCCAGTAGGAAACAACCTTACCAGTTGTGCTAACATCCAGAAAATATAGAAAAACAGAGCTATAATCATGAAGTTGCACGGATTCATCGGGCATTTCAGGCTTCGACTGTATCTTCTTTACAGTCTGCACTTCTGAAATCCAGAAAAAATACATCAATGATCATGCAAGCAATTAATTATTTCACTGTAATCAACTGCTCTGTCCTGTTACGTAGAGTTCAGCACGTGTTGACTACATTTTGACAGACATTTTATTTCTAGAACATATTCAATATTAGCAAAACTACCTTGAATACTTGTTTTTTTTCATGGAAAAGTTTGTTGGTGACCTACAGCCATTATTTTCTACTCTTTAATGAGAAAAATGAAGGATGCGTCAGGATGAATTGAATCCTTATTGCTTACTATGGATGAGAATTAACCACAATACGATGTTTTCAGGAGACTGCCCATGTGACACAGGCATCTATGTTAGATGTAATCACCCTTCAGAAGGCCGTAGAAATTCATGGAAGTTTTGAGCATTCGTTGCGTATCACTAGGCACAGTTGACAGTTTTACCATCAAAACTGCAGCTGACCCCCGACGTGATTTGAACACGCAACCTTCTGATCTGGAGTCAGATGCTCTACCGTTGCGCCACAAGGTCCCTTGAATATATAATTTCCAAAAAAACTTGTGCCAGTTGAATCTTACCAATCGATCTCACAAACCAGTCATAACTCAATCAAGATGATGCAAGAAATGTTCCATTGATTCTTACGTGATTTTTACGCTCAATCCTATAAGGAAACAGTAGCGTTTTAGTTGTGCCATGTGGCCAGTAGGAAACAACCTTACCAGTTGTGCTAACATCCAGAAAATATAGAAAAACAGAGCTATAATCATGAAGTTGCACGGATTCATCGGGCATTTCAGGCTTCGACTGTATCTTCTTTACAGTCTGCACTTCTGAAATCCAGAAAAAATACATCAATGATCATGCAAGCAATTAATTATTTCACTGTAATCAACTGCTCTGTCCTGTTACGTAGAGTTCAGCACGTGTTGACTACATTTTGACAGACATTTTATTTCTAGAACATATTCAATATTAGCAAAACTACCTTGAATACTTGTTTTTTTTCATGGAAAAGTATGTTGGTGACCTACAGCCATTATTTTCTACTCTTCAATGAGAAAAATGAAGGATGCGTCAGGATGAATTGAATCCTTATTGCTTACTATGGATGAGAATTAACCACAATACGATGTTTTTAGGAGACTGCCCATGTGACACAGGCATCTATGTTAGATGTAATCACCCTTCAGAAGGCCGTAGAAATTCATGGAAGTTTCGAGCATTCGTTGCGTATCACTAGGCACAGTTGACAGTTTTACCATCAAAACTGCAGCTGACCCCGACGTGATTTGAACACGCAACCTTCTGATCTGGAGTCAGATGTGCTACCGTTGCGCCACGAGGTCCCTTGAATATATACTTTCCAAAAAAACTTGCGCCAGTTGAATCTTACCAATCGATCTCACAAACCAGTCATAACTCAATCAAGATGATGCAAGAAATGTTCCATTGATTCTTACGTGATTTTTACGCTCAATCCTCTAAGGAAACAGTAGCGTTTTAGTTGTGCCATGTGGCCAGTAGGAAACAACCTTACCAGTTGTGCTAACATCCAGAAAATATAGAAAAACAGAGCTATAATCATGAAGTTGCACGGATTCATCGGGCATTTCAGGCTTCGACTGTATCTTCTTTACAGTCTGCACTTCTGAAATCCAGAAAAAATACATCAATGATCATGCAAGCAATTAATTATTTCACTGTAATCAACTGCTCTGTCCTGTTACGTAGAGTTCAGCACGTGTTGACTACATTTTGACAGACATTTTATTTCTAGAACATATTCAATATTAGCAAAACTACCTTGAATACTTGTTTTTTTTCATGGAAAAGTATGTTGGTGACCTACAGCCATTATTTTCTACTCTTCAATGAGAAAAATGAAGGATGCGTCAGGATGAATTGAATCCTTATTGCTTACTATGGATGAGAATTAACCACAATACGATGTTTTCAGGAGACTGCCCATGTGACACAGGCATCTATGTTAGATGTAATCACCCTTCAGAAGGCCGTAGAAATTCATGGAAGTTTTGAGCATTCGTTGCGTATCACTAGGCACAGTTGACAGTTTTACCATCAAAACTGCAGCTGACCCTGACGTGATTTGAACATGCAACCTTCTGATCTGGAGTCAGATGCTCTACCGTTGCGCCACAAGGTCCCTTGAATATATAATTTCCAAAAAAACTTGCGCCAGTTGAATCTTACCAATCGATCTCACAAACCAGTCATAACTCAATCAAGATGATGCAAGAAATGTTCCATTGATTCTTACGTGATTTTTACGCTCAATCCTATAAGGAAACAGTAGCGTTTTAGTTGTGCCATGTGGCCAGTAGGAAACAACCTTACCAGTTGTGCTAACATCCAGAAAATATAGAAAAACAGAGCTATAATCATGAAGTTGCACGGATTCATCGGGCATTTCAGGCTTCGACTGTATCTTCTTTACAGTCTGCACTTCTGAAATCCAGAAAAAATACATCAATGATCATGCAAGCAATTAATTATTTCACTGTAATCAACTGCTCTGTCCTGTTACGTAGAGTTCAGCACGTGTTGACTACATTTTGACAGACATTTTATTTCTAGAACATATTCAATATTAGCAAAACTACCTTGAATACTTGTTTTTTTTCATGGAAAAGTTTGTTGGTGACCTACAGCCATTATTTTCTACTCTTTAATGAGAAAAATGAAGGATGCGTCAGGATGAATTGAATCCTTATTGCTTACTATGGATGAGAATTAACCACAATACGATGTTTTCAGGAGACTGCCCATGTGACACAGGCATCTATGTTAGATGTAATCACCCTTCAGAAGGCCGTAGAAATTCATGGAAGTTTTGAGCATTCGTTGCGTATCACTAGGCACAGTTGACAGTTTTACCATCAAAACTGCAGCTGACCCCCGATGTGATTTGAACACGCAACCTTCTGATCTGGAGTCAGATGCTCTACCGTTGCGCCACAAGGTCCCTTGAATATATAATTTCCAAAAAAACTTGTGCCAGTTGAATCTTACCAATCGATCTCACAAACCAGTCATAACTCAATCAAGATGATGCAAGAAATGTTCCATTGATTCTTACGTGATTTTTACGCTCAATCCTATAAGGAAACAGTAGCGTTTTAGTTGTGCCATGTGGCCAGTAGGAAACAACCTTACCAGTT